>NC_091363.1:16494374-16619089 GCF_038502225.1 Cherax quadricarinatus | reverse complement strand
TGATACAAAGATAGGCCGTATAATTCACTCTGAGGAGGATATCAATGAACTCCAGGACGATTTGAACAAAATTAATGTCTTGGTCTGAGAAATGGCAGATGAAGTTTAATGTGGATAAGTGTAAGGTACTTGCCCTTGGTAATGAAAATAACCCTCGAAGCTATAATCTAGGTGAAGTAGAGCTTGGTCATACAGAATGTGAAAAAGACTTGGGAGTCATGGTAAGCAGAAATCTAAAGCCAAGACAGCAGTGCCTCAGTGTGCGCAACAAGGCCAACAGATTACTTGGATTTATCTCAAGAAGTATAAATAACAAAAGTCCAAAAGTTATTTTACAGCTCTATACATCACTAGTGAGGCCTCATTTAGATTATGCTGCTCAGTTTTGGTCCCCTTACTACAGGATGGACATAGACTCATTAGAGAACATACAGAGAAGAATGACTAAAATGATTTACTGTGTAAGGAACCTCCCGTATGAAGATAGACTTAAAGCCTTAAATCTCCACTCTCTGGAGAGGCGAACATCAAAATGGTATACAATACCGACAGGTTGGTAGGTAAGACACATAGGCAACAGTTAGGCAACTTTATTCCGAAACGTTTCGCCTACACAGTAGGCTTCTTCAGTCGAATACAGAAAGTAGGCAGGAACAGTAGAGAAGACGATGTAATCAGTCCATCACCCTTAAAGTCGTAGAATTTGAGGTTGTCAGTCCCTCGGCCTGGAGAAGTCCAGTTCCATAGTCAGGAACTATCTGAAGATCAAGCGACAGTGCGGAGACTTAAATACTGTCGGAAGGAGAGGTGCAGAGTAGTAGTAGTAGTAGTGAGAATGTAACCACTGAAAGGTCAGGTCCCTCTCAGATCCAACAATTCTCACTTGAAAAGTTTGTCCAAGGTGTTTTCTGTATCAAGATGCTATGTGTTGCAGTGTCTGACAAGATGAACATCAAAATGGTATACAATACCGACAGGTTGGTAGGTAAGACACATAGGCAACAGTTAGGCAACTTTATTCCGAAACGTTTCGCCTACACAGTAGGCTTCTTCAGTCGAATACAGAAAGTAGGCAGGAACAGTAGAGAAGACGATGTAATCAGTCCATCACCCTTAAAGTCGTAGAATTTGAGGTTGTCAGTCCCTCGGCCTGGAGAAGTTCAGTTCCATAGTCAGGAACTATCTGAAGATCAAGCGACAGTGCGGAGACTTAAATACTGTCGGAAGGAGAGGTGCAGAGTAGTAGTAGTAGTAGTGAGAATGTAACCACTGAAAGGTCAGGTCCCTCTCAGATCCAACAATTCTCACTTGAAAAGTTTGTCCAAGGTGTTTTCTGTATCAAGATGCTATGTGTTGCAGTGTCTGACAAGATGAACATCAAAATGGTATACAATACCGACAGGTTGGTAGGTAAGACACATAGGCAACAGTTAGGCAACTTTATTCCGAAACGTTTCGCCTACACAGTAGGCTTCTTCAGTCGAATACAGAAAGTAGGCAGGAACAGTAGAGAAGACGATGTAATCAGTCCATCACCCTTAAGTCTGGAGAGGCGTAGAATGAGGGGAGATATCATTGAAGTGTATAAGTGGATGACGGGCATAAACAAGGGAGACATTAATAAAGTACTGAGGGTGTCGAACCAGGTAAGAACCAGGAATAATGGATTTAAGTTGGATAAATTTAGATTTAGAAAGGACATAGGTAAGTACTGGTTTTCTAACAGAGTTGTAGATGCGTGGAACAGTCTTCCCAGTGGGGTGATAGAGGCTAGGACCTTGGGTAGCTTTAAGAAGAGACTGGACAAATATATGAGTGGGAGGGGCTGGGTTTGATTGGTGTTGGGGGGTGCGGGAGTTGTTTCTTGAGTAGCTTTAGGTAGATGTCGTTTTGATAAGGACCTGCCTCGTATGGGCCAGTAGGCCTTCTGCAGTGTTCTTACATTCTTATGTTCTTATATGTTAGAGGCATCGAAATGCCTCTAACAGAGACGATGTAAGGTACGCCTGTGTCCTCCACAGAGACTCCACGGGGCATTTGATGAACTGGAATTAGGCACAACTCGTTCTCACCGAACCAGACCTCAAACGCCGACGGTGCCTAGAAGCCTCACTAATCGCCGTCACCGACACTATAGAACGCAACACTGGAAACTACAAAATTTCAAAAACATTGGCATACATGATACTTAAGCACCACCAACCCAACAACACAGGAGTCACATGATTTCATAGTCTACCCGTCCTCATCACAACATGACATTCCTCAGTTCACGTGCGTCACTCACACCTCACTCACCGCCTATATATATAATGTGTTTCTCCCTCTGTATGTTAGAAGTGATCAAGGTCCCAGGACCGAAACGTTTTCTAATATATATATATATATATATATATATATATATATATATATATATATATATATATATATATATATATATGCATGCATGCCCAGAAATATTGCAGTCAGGAGGATTCGAACCCAGGTCGGAGTGTAGCTAGCTACGAATCTGACGCCTTAAACCACTCGCCTACCGTTGCCCATATAACGTTACGTAGCTTGCTGGACTACGAGCTATGTTTCTCCTACCTCCGGGCACACCATTGAACCCCCAAGCATGGTGTTCAGTTATTTCATTCTCCCCCTGTATGTTCTGGGCTGACCACCGATACTGTACTCAATGCCCCTTACAGAAACAAGCGAAAGTATATACAAAGAAATATGTTCAGCAGTTTAATAGAATGTAAACCACTGCTGATACAAAGGTCTGCTTGGAGACCAAATTTTTTCAAGTTTATAGTGATGGTAAGTTTGATTTTTGGCTCAATATCTCCCTCGCACACATCGCTCTCCTCACCTGACATAGGTTTGTACCTCACACATAATCATCTGGTCTCCCGATTATAAATACCTGTGCTAACTACAGTTCGTCGGTTTAATATTATTCACCAAACAAAAGCTCCTGAATTTCTTTTAACCCAGCTTTCTCTCTCCTCTTCCTCCTGTCTCACCCACATGTTCCCCCTTTCAGTTACTTACATAACATTGTTCTTATTAATCTTTTGTAAATTTCCTAAGAGTTTTTTCTAACTTTAAGCACAGTCTTTACCTCTCACCTCTAGATAATGCTTAGAAACAATTGGCGTATTTTTAAATATACAAATATTTCCACGAAATTGAGAGACATTCACACGAGATATGAGATTGTTTGGTAATTTTATCAGGGTTTCCCTGTTGTAATTAATAAATCTAATCATTCAAGACCTCAGTAACTTAGAGAATGTTCGGTGCTCTGGTTGTCAGATGCAGTTGATAACCACACAAGCAGCAATTAGAAACTTTACTTAAGACATCGTGTCGCCTGCACAGCTGGCTTTATCAACTAAGACTTGTCGATGTTCCCACTTCATCTGCTATTACAATTCGGTAGTCAGATGACTGATTCGGAGGAAGACAGAAGCTTCTTAGTCCATGAAAAAATAAACGCTACAGTACCATTGTTTCAGTAATTTTATAACTATCATAGTTTTTTAGATGAATTATATTTGTAATTTAAATCGAAAGGAAAAACCAAATCCTTAGGGGCCATACAGATCCTGAGAAATGGGAATGTAATCAGGTTTGGTTCAAGGTAAAGCACATTGCTTTCAATTCCTTGGAACGAAACCCCTTCACTAGCGTCAAGAGCCTTTTTCCCCACCCTTTCCTCCTCGAACAGAACTTGTCATAAAACTTAACCAATATTTCGGTCGTTCAGGAACATTATCAAGTACCTAATTCTGTATTGTCGTTAGAAGGTGTCGTCTTAGGTCAAGCGCCGTCTCTTGTCTGTCACTGAAGGAACAAAGGGTAAGGAGTAATTCGCATTAAGTGGGCTACCAGTAATAAACCACCGGTAAGCCAGTGGTCATTGCAACAGTGACTTACCATAGTGACTCAAACCAGTGAATGCCAGCACCAGTAATCCAACGATAAACACAACAGTGTCTTACCAACAGAATCAACAGCTATCCACCCTCCACCTCCCCTCAAACTTCACCATCACGGAGCTAGTATCATATAAGGCGGCCTTTCCTGACTAAAAGACAGCAACAACAGCACCTACCAGATACAGATATGAGCGTACCAGCCCGACGTGCGGTAATACCGCCCAAAGCGGATGCCTTCCCCGTCGAAGGTGAAGAACTGACCTACCCACAAGATTGACAGCGGCGTTCCGCGATACTATTCATCCCGGATGTTCTGCTGAATCGCTCCCGCTGTAACAGTTTAGGCATCACTGATGAGTGGCCCACACGGGTTTTAGAGTTTTTGTAAATGTAATAGTGGCTTAATAATAAAATTATTAGCGCTATTATTCTCATATATTTTTATGCATATAATAACTCTAATATTTGTGTACGAATGGTATATAATACCGACAAGATGAGATTAAGACACATGTGCAACATCTGGGTATCTTTATTGTAGACGTCTACAATAAAGATACCCAGATGTTGCACATGTGTCTTAATCTCAACTCTAATATTTGCATTATCTAGATGTATTGATCCGAAAAAAAGAACTGTTTTGGGCCACATATAAGAAGACTGATGCTTAACTGAGTAAATAATTGAATTAAATAACTGAATGTAAACTGAACGAATAATAAATGTAATGAGAGTTTCAGGTTTTGAAATGAGCTGAAGTTAAATAAAACTTCATAGCGTGAAAGATATATGCAGAAACTCTTGGCTTAACACCTAAAAATTCTCTCTCTCTCTCTCTCTCTCTCTCTCTCTCTCTCTCTCTTTACAGAGAGAGAGAGAGACGGACAGACAGACAGACAGACGGAGCTTGGGAAAGAGACAGTAGAGGACTTTGAAAGTACACACAGAAGCTATCTGCTGATAAGATCGATATATCTTACTTCTATCTAGAGTAGTAACTCTTAATCACTATCGTGCATTATCTATGCACATGAGAGGATGTCAGAAAAACAGAAGGCTCTCTCAGACCAATGACGGCGTCGTAAACAGGATGGGGAGTGGGGGAGGAATTTACCATACCATCTTGAAAGAGATGGTGAATGGAAGACGTGGGCTACAAATACCTTTAATAACGTACTATGTTACCTCAATGTTATTCACAGAGTTGTGTGCACCAGTAGTTAGTCTTCCACTTACCACCTGTTCTAACACTATCACAGCTTTCCACTTTTACGACAACTATTACTGAGCTGGTTGCCTTGCTGTAAACTGATCGTCCTGATACAGAGAGACAGACAGACAGAAAGAAAGAAATATCTGACTGGGTGACTAATTAATTTCTTGTTAATATTAATTAATTTCTCGTAAACATTTGTATCCAAATATTTATGTTACCAAACAAAAATTCTTGAGTTCAAAGAATGTAAATGAAAATTGCAAATTTTTGGTTTACATTGACAAATAAAGAAGACACCTGCAAAGTCTAACAAATTCTAATGTAAAACAAAAGATAAGACAGCCTTTTCGACACTTCAAATTAAATAGAACTTTGTCATGTCTGTGTCCCTCGAGTGAAATTCTTTGCTGAGGGTGAGAGCATCTTGATCCAAGGAACTATACCTGTACACCGTTTCTCAGAGCCTGTGTAACCCTAAAATTGAAAAAAAATCAGTAAACGGGTGGGGCCTGAACCATGGCGAGTGAGACCTAAACCTCACAGGCCAGGAAGGACTCACTTGCCATGGTTCGAGCAACTCCTGTTCCTTGAATTTTCAGTCGCATTATTAAGATTTCATATGCCTAGAATTGAATATAACCATGATAATATCAAGATGTACTTCGGTCGCTTCGCGACTGGAGAAATGTATCCCTGGACGTCTATTCAGGGACTGAAATAATGAAGAGTGCGGCATGAATTTGCAGTGCCGTAAAATATTAGCGATGAACATTTGAGGGGTATCAGTCACCATGTGAATATTATCCCAGATGTTTTCAATAAAAAAAATGATAAATTAGGTTGTACATAACCCAAATTCAGTTGAAACTGTTCTTCTAAGAAGCAGAAGCTTACACGCTTTACCTTCTCGCCTTTCCTGCATTTTCATTGTATTCTTCTGCTTTGGTGGGTTCTGTCCTATGGGTTTTTTGTCCAGATGGGTTTTCTTGTGTTAAAGCTGAGGGCCAGTAGCTCTTCTGCAGTGCTCCTCTGTTCACTGCTTCGTATGGATTACCACCACTTCTACTACTATTTCCTCACCGATACTATAATTTCAGCCATTATTTTTCCCCCTTGTGTTCAGTACTACTGCCGAGCTTCTTAGTGTTACCTCATACACTGCTGCGCCACTGTTACTCTACCACTGCTACTACTTCCTCTTCCACTACTATTACTTCCTCTTCCACTACTATTACTTCCTCTTCCACTACTATTACTTCCTCTTCCACTACTACTACTTCCTCTTCCACTACTACTACTTCCTCTTCCACTACTACTACTTCCTCTTCCACTACTACTACTACTTCCTCTTCCACTACTACTACTTCCTCTTCCACTACTACTACTTCCTCTTCCACTACTACTACTTCCTCTTCCACTACAACTACTTCCTCCTCCACTACTGCTTCCCCTTCCACTGCTACTACTTCCTCTTCCAATACTACTGCTTCCCCTTCCACTGCTACTACTTCCTCTTCCACTGCTACTACGTCCTCTTCTACTACTGCTTCCCCTTCCACTGTTACTACTTCCTCTTCCGATAGTACTGCTATCCCTTCCACTGTTACTACTTCCTTTTCCACTGTTACTACTTCCTCTTCCACTGTTACTACGTCCACTTCCACTACTGCTTCCCCTTCCACTACTGCTACTTCCTCTTCCTTTACTACTACTTCCTCTTCCACTACTACTGCTTCCCCTTCCACTGCTACTACTTCCTCTTCCACTACTACTGCTTCCCCTTCCACTACTACTACTTCCTCTTCCACTACTACTGCTTCCCCTTCCACTACTACTACTTCCTCTTCCACTGCTACTGCTTCCTCTTCCACTACTTCCTCTTCCACTACTACTTCCTCTTCCACTACTGCTTCCTCTTCCACTACTGCTTCCTCTTCCACTACTGCTTCCTCTTCCACTACTGCTTCCTCTTCCACTACTGCTTCCTCTTCCACTACTGCTTCCTCTTCCACTACTACTCCTTCCTCTTCCACTACTACTCCTTCCTCTTCCACTACTACTACTTCCACTTCCACTACTACTGCTTCCTCTTCCACTACTACTGCTTCCTCTTCCACTAATACCTCCTCTTCCACTACTACTTCCTCTTCCACTACTACTACTTCCTCTTCCACTACTACTGCTTCCTCTTCCACTAATACTTCCTCTTCCACTACTACTTCCTCTTCCACTACTACTGCTTCCTCTTCCACTAATACTTCCTCTTCCACTACTACTTCCTCTTCCACTACTGCTTCCTCTTCCACTAATACTTCCTCTTCCACTACTACTTCCTCTTCCACTACTACTACTTCCTCTTCCACTACTACTACTTCCTCTTCCACTACTACTACTTCCTCTTCCACTACTGCTTCCTCTTCCACTAATACTTCCTCTTCCACTACTACTTCCTCTTCCACTACTACTACTTCCTCTTCCACTACTACTACTTCCTCTTCCACTACTACTACTTCCTCTTCCACTACTACTTCCTCTTCCACTACTACTACTTCCTCTTCACTACTACTTCCTCTTCCACTACTGCTACTTCCTCTTCCACTACTACTACTTCCTCTTCCACTACTACTGCTTCCTCTTCCACTACTACTGCTTCCTCTTCCACTACTACTACTTCCTCTTCACTACTACTTCCTCTTCCACTACTACTACTACTTCCTCTTCCACTACTACTACTACTTCCTCTTCCACTACTACTTCCTCTCCACTACTGCTTTCTCTTCCACTACTACTGCTTCCTCTTCCACTACTACTGCTTCCTCTTCCACTACTGCTACTTCCTCTTCCACTACTACTACTACTTCCTCTTCCACTACTACTACTTCCTCTTCCACTATTACTACTTCCTCTTCCACTACTACTACTTCCTCTTCCACTACTACTCCTTCCTCTTCCACTACTACTGCTTCCTCTTCCACTACTACTGCTTCCTCTTCCACTAATACTTCCTCTTCCACTACTACTTCCTCTTCCACTACTACTTCCTCTTCCACTACTACTGCTTCCTCTTCCACTAATACTTCCTCTTCCACTACTACTTCCTCTTCCACTACTACTGCTTCCTCTTCCACTAATACTTCCTCTTCCACTACTACTTCCTCTTCCACTACTGCTTCCTCTTCACACTTCCTCTCCAATACTTCCTCTTCCACTACTACTACTTCCTCTTCCACTACTACTACTTCCTCTTCCACTACTACTACTTCCTCTTCCACTACTACTGCTTCCTCTTCCACTAATACTTCCTCTTCCACTACTACTTCCTCTTCCACTACTACTACTTCCTCTTCCACTACTACTACTTCCTCTTCCACTACTACTACTTCCTCTTCCACTACTACTACTTCCTCTTCCTCTACTACTACTTCCTCTTCCACTACTACTACTTCCTCTTCCACTACTGCTACTTCCTCTTCCACTACTACTGCTTCCTCTTCCACTACTGCTTCCTCTTCCACTACTGCTTCCTCTTCCACTACTACTACTTCCTCTTCACTACTACTTCCTCTTCCACTACTACTACTACTTCCTCTTCCACTACTACTACTACTTCCTCTTCCACTACTACTGCTTCCTCTTCCACTACTACTGCTTCCTCTTCCACTACTACTGCTTCCTCTTCCACTACTGCTACTTCCTCTTCCACTACTACTACTACTTCCTCTTCCACTACTACTACTTCCTCTTCCACTATTACTACTTCCTCTTCCACTACTACTACTTCCTCTTCCACTACTACTACCTCCTCTTCCACTACTACTACTTCCTCTTCCACTACTACTACTTCCTCCTCCACTACTACTACTACTTCCTCTTCCACTACTACTACTTCCTCTTCCACTACTACTACTTCCTCTTCCACCACTACTTCCTCTTCCACTGCTACTACTTCCTCTTCCACTACTACTTCCTCTTCCACTACTACTACTTCCTCTTCCACTAGTACTACTTCCTCTTCCACCACTACTTCCTCTTCCACTACTACTACTTCCTCTTCCATTACTACTACTTCCTCTTCCACTACTACTACTTCCTCTTCCACTTCTACTTCCTCTTCCACTACTACTACTTCCTCTTCCATTACTACTACTTCCTCTTCCACTACTACTGCTTCCTCTTCCACTACTACTGCTTCCTCTTCCACTACTACTACTTCCTCTTCCACTACTACTTCCTCTTCCACTATTACTACTTCCTCTTCCACTACTACTACTTCCTCTTCCTCTACTACTGCTTCTTCTTCCACTACTACTACTTCCTCTTCCACTACTACTACTTCCTCTTCCACTTCTACTTCCTCTTCCACTACTACTACTTCCTCTTCCACTACTACTACTTCCTCTTCCACTACTACTACTTCTTCTTCCACTACTACTACTTCCTCTTCCACTACTACTACTTCCTCTTCCACCACTACTACTACTTCCTCTTCCACTACTACTACTTCCTCTTCCACTACTACTACTTCTTCTTCCACTACTACTACTTCCTCTTCCACTACTACTACTTCCTCTTCCACTACTACTACTTCCTCTTCCACTACTACTACTTCCTCTTCCACTACTACTACTTCCTCTTCCACTACTACTACTTCCTCTTCCACTACTACTTCCTCTTCCACTAATACTACTTCCTCTTCCACTACTACTACTTCCTCTTCCACAACTACTTCCTCTTCCACCACTACTATTTCCTCTTCCACCACTACTACTTCCTCTTCCACCACTACTACTTCCTCTTCCACCACTACTACTTCCTCTTCCACCACTACTACTTCCTCTTCCACCACTACTACTTCCTCTTCCACCACTACTACTTCCTCTTCCACTTCTACTTCCTCTTCCACCACTACTTCCTCTTCCACTACTACTACTTCCTCTTCCATTACTACTACTTCCTCTTCCACCACTACTACTTCCTCTTCCACCACTACTACTTCCTCTTCCACCACTACTACTTCCTCTTCCACCACTACTACTTCCTCTTCCACCACTACTAATGTAATACTGCTACTATACTATACTTCTCCTATATTACTACTGCATTACTACTTTTTTCTCGCTTCTCCCTTTCAGTCTCGCCTTCCTTTACCTTTTTCCCCGATCAATTGTTACTGCTACTAATAACTTTTTTACGATTACTTCGCAATTACTTCTGTCACTATTACGTCTTCTACCACCTCATCACTACTACTACTACCTCTTCTACTACTATCACCACTTCTGCTATTCTATGTCCTCCATGTACTCTACTACTACCTCTTCTTCTACAATTACCATTCTCGTCTTCCGACGTCCATTGTCGTATTTTCTGGTCGTCTTCCCTTCACACTTCAGTGTGACTTGTCAATTATTAAATTTGGAGCGAAACATCGTATGTGCGGTTATTCTGTGTACCGATTCAACGTCTTTTAGATCCTAGAATACCTCGCCTTCAGTCGTCTTACCAAGAATCACACGGTTCTTGGGATATCTTTTCAGTTGATACACGAGACATTTGTTGAACATCTGGGTATCATTTTTCAGGGAATGTTGTACCAACCAGTGGATTTTTCAATCTAGTGGTTTGAGGTAATCAGTCCCTCGGCCTGAGAGCACTCTATTACTCCTACTGGTTCGGCGCTTCCAGAGTCTTGACTAAGAGTTTGTTAGCTACCAAGACTTCTAGTCTTAAGTCTTATGGATCCTAGAATATCTCAGAAAATATCCGGTAACGAGGTCCCATGGATCAGGGTAATCCATGTGCGATCATAAGCTCGTCCTTATCCGGTTTTTACCAGGTCCTCATTTCGTCCTTACCGGTCCTCACCTGGTCTTTACCCGATCTTTTCTTGGTTCTTACCATGTCCTTACCGGGTCCTTCCACGGTCCTTACCCGTGATATTTACCTGATTCTTTTACGGTCCTTACCCTTCATATTTATCTGGTCTTCACTCTGTGCTCAAGGGATCCTCAACCGGTCCGTATCTGGTGCTTACTTGGTCCTCTCTACCTGGTCCTCACCTGGTTGTAACCCGGTCCTTATGGGTCTTTATCACGTTCTTACCCTGTCGTTAACCCATCGTAATTCCCAGACTTAATTTCCCTCAAACTTTATGACTTCTATTTCGCTTGAAATAAACTTTCACCAGAATTTTTGTGCCTAGTAATTTAGATTCAAGAAATTCTAAGTTTTAAAATTTTTATCCGCAAGGACACCAACACTCCCGGGAAATCCTGGAACCCCTGACCACGTCTTGCGATGCCAGAACTCCTAGAAAGAAGTCTTCTTACTTCCTAAACCCATTAACCAGGTTTTTTGACGTCCTGCCCGTAAGTCTCCCGCCTCCTAAGTTTTCTAACTTCAAGTCTCATGACCTCAAACTTTTTAGACTCCTGGTATGCTGATCCAAAGCTTTCTGTCCCCAGGTCTTCTAATCCCAGGTTTTCAGATCGCAAGTTTCCTAATCCCAAGTCTCATGACCACCTCAAATGCTTTTCCCCAAGGATGATGTACTGATTACATTATCTTCATTTGATTACTATTGCTCCCTTTGTATCTGAATAAAGAATCCTACTGTATCAGCGAAACATTTTATCAATAAAGATACTCGACTGTCTTAATCTTCAGCATTTAGCTTTATCTTAAGCTTGCTGGTTGGATTCCTTTCCCTTGTCTTGTATGGTAATAGTTTCAATTACAAACCAGGCACACTACCTAGTCATTTACTTCAAGGTGCCCCGTGGCCTGGTGGCAAAAGCTCTCGCTTCACACGGTGAGTGTCCGGGTTCGATTCCCGGCGAAAGGGTGGAAACATTGGACGTGTTTCCTTACACCGGTTGTCTATGTTCACCCATCAGTAAAATAGGTACCTGGGTGTTAGTCGACTGGTGTGGGTCGCATCCTGGGACAAAACTGACGTAATTTGCCCGAAATGCTCTGCATAACAAGCAGCTTTCTATATAGTAGTATGTCATTGATGTCAGCTATGGTCTGTATACCTTGTACATGTACTTGTAGAAATAAAGATATATTATTAAGCTTCTTAATAATATGGATTGAACTACCATGGAACCACTTTCTTCAAATGGAGACAGTGGTGTCTCCCTTCCCTCGTGTGACCACTTGGTGCTCCAACTAGTGTCGCCAGTTGTGCCTCCAGTGTTGACACTATTGGTATCACACGTGGTCTATCTAAAAGTAGCACTACTGCCACCACTTGTTACCACCTATGGAGTTAACACTAGCAATTTCTGAAACTGCCACTTTTACCACCACTGTTACCACCCCGGGGACTACAACTGGTGGCACCACTGTCGCCACCACCACTGTTACCCTCATTGTTGCCACCACTAGTATTACAACTAGTCGCACAAATGTTATCACCAGAAATACCACCACTGTTCCCACCACGATTACCACCACCAGTACTCTCTCAGAATAGCACGAGCAGCGGGAATACCCTCTTCCCAGGTCAGCTTAAAGGGGGCCACGCCCCAACAGCAGCAGCAGCAGCAGCAACAACAGCAGCAGCAGCAGCAGCAGCAGCAGTCTGGCTCACCCTAACAGCCACGAGAAAAGCTTCATATACCAGACCCTTATCAAAAGAGTTGAAAAATAGACATGAAGTAAAAATTCTCTCTGGTGTTTTTTTTTTCTCTTTTTGTGGAATATTTCCTGGCTGGAAACTGAGATGTTAGAATTTGTTTATGTTAAACGTTAAACTAGTGTGGGTCACCCAATCCTCCTCCCGTCTTCCGATTTCATTTGCCTCTGGGAAACTAAAGAGGGGCGTACATAGGCATGAAAGAACGAGGGGGAAATGTATTTAATTCATTAGATGGATTTGGGTGGCTGCGTGATCCGAAGGTGTCCCTGTATTCGTTAAGCCCAGCCTCCTCTACCACAGTGCAGGTAAATGGAATGGTGATAGGTGATGATAAAATAAAAAATGTAACAAAATATAAAATTATGCAAGTATATATATGGTGTGTATATGCGTATATATGCTTATGTGTATATACACTTTTGTGCGTGTAACTTCGTGCATGCAGCTTTGTCCATGCAAATTTGTGCATACGTCTGTATGAAAGTGTGTGCATTTGTATGTGTCTAAGTATGTGTGTGTATACTTTGGTGTTTGTATGTGTGTGTGCGTGTGTGGAACGAGACACATGAAGATACCCCAATGGTGAACAAGTCTCATTCTGAAAAAAATGAGACTTGTGCAACACTGGGTATCTTTGTGTCTCATTCAACACACGCACACACATATACAAACACAAAAGTATACACACATACTTAGATACATATAAATTCTGTCTAACCCATTTACATATTTTGTGCGTGCATTTATGCATGTGTGTATGCATTCTTATTTGTATGGATGTGTGCACCTCTACACCTGTCGTCTGCTAAGGAAACATGTTTTGAAAGCTTGAAGACGCACAACAGAGCAGTTTGAAAGCTGTGAGAGTAGTTTAAGGATGATGGTAAACGTGTGGCGTCAGCTAAGAACGTTACAATTTATTCAGCGTTCATCACACAGCCAGTGGCGCGCTCTCTCACCACCTGTTTTATTAATTGTCCGGCTCAGTCAACCAATAGCACGAGACCTATCCTATATTGTCCAGTTCAGTCAACCAGTAGCACGAGACCTATCCTATATTGTCCAGTTCAGTCAACCAGTAGCACCAGACCTATCCTATATTGCCCAGTTCAGTCAGCCAGTAGCACGAGAACTGTCCTGTAGCGTCCAGTTGGTGTAGTATTGATGGTTGCACTGATGCATCGTGCAGGGAACAATAGTGGTGGTTGCAACAGTGTTGGCTATGGTGGTAGAAGTAATGGTGCTGATATTAGTGGGAGGCTCAGTAATTGTGGGGGGAGAGACATTTTTTGGGGTGATGTGATGCTAATGATTTCGAAAACTGACAAGTTAAAGAATGAGAGACTTGTGTAACATTTGTGAATCGGTGATATTAACAGATTTTTTATATACTAGCAGCAATAGCAGAGTTGATAGTGTTAGTACTGGCATTGGTGAAATAGTGGTAGTAGAGATACTAGTTGTGGTTAGTATAAGCGCCATTATTCATAGGTGAAGTAGCGTAGGAATGATAATATTGGTGGTAATACTCGTGGTGGTGGTAGTAGTGGTGGTAATACCTGTGGTGGTGGTAGTAGTGGTGGTAAAACCTGTGGTAGTGCTAGTAGTGGTGGTAATACCTGTGGTGGTGGTAGTAATGGTGGTATTACTGGTAGTGGTGGTAATACATGTGGTGGTGGTGGTAATACCTGTGGTGATGGTAGTAGTGGTGATAATACTAGTAGTGGTGATAATACTTGTAGTGGTGGTAATACCCGTGGTGGTGGTAGTAGTGGTGGTAATACTTGCGGTGATGGTAGTAATGGTGTAAAACCTGTGGTGGTGGTGGTAGTAGTGGTGGTAATACCTGTGGTGGTGGTAGTAGTGATGGTAATACCTGTGGTGGAGGTAATACCTGTGGTGGTGGTAGTAGTGGTGGTAATACCTGTGGTGGTAGTAGTGGTGGTAATACATTTGGTGGTGGCGGTAGCAGTGGTAATACCTGTGGTGGTAGTGGTGGTAATACCCGTGGTGGTGGTAGTATTAGTGCTGGTAATACCTGTTGTGGTGGTGGTAATGGTGGTAATACCTGTGGTGGTGGTAGTGGTGGTATTACCTGTGGTGGTAGTGGTGTTAATATCTGGGTGGTGGTTTTAGTGACGGTAATACTTGTTGTAGTGGTAGTAATGGTGGTAATACCTGTGGTGGTAGTAGTTGTGGTAATACTTTCGGTGATGGCGGTAGCAGTGGTAATACCCGTGGTGGTGGTGGTCTTAAGTGGTAGTAATACTTGTGGTGGTGCTATTAGTGATAGTAATACCTTAGCGGTGGTGGTGGTGATAGTGGCGGTAATACTCGTGGTGGTACTAGTAGTGATAGTAATACCTTAGCGGTGGTGGTGGTGATAGTGGCGGTAATACTCGTGGTGCTGCTAGTAGTGATAGTAATACCTTAGCGGTGGTGGTGGTGATAGTGGCGGTAATACTCGTGGTGGTGCTAGTAGTGATAGTAATACCTTAGCTGTGGTGATAGTGGCGGGAATACTCGTGGTGGTGCTAGTAGCATTGATGGGGAACTTAGAATACAAAAGCTCACAAATTAATAAATATTACATAATCTACTTGTTTATACAAGAGTTTAGGAAATAAAATATTCCGAGTATCGTGGTCAACATTTTTTATTATCAATTAAGCAATTAAAACCTCCACAAATGACACACAATTGTCAATTAAAAAACAGTTATTTTTAGAAACGTAATCGAAGTTGGAATCGCAATCTGGTTATTCAGTAAACTTGTGATTCGTAAAAAAATAATCGCAATAACGCTAAATTTAACATGTTAAGGGGTGGGCAGTGCTTAACTCACTTAAAACTAGCCATGTAACTAGCTCACAACTGGCTTGTTAGGGGTTCCCGCCCCCGCCTCCCCTCTTTCCAAGAATCATCAGCCAGCTGCAGAAGCCAGTGTACCACATAAGTCAATATGCCACTGTACCACAAGTCACTGTACCACATAAGTCACTGAACCATACAAGTCACTGCGCCATATAAGTCACTATGCCATATAAGTCACGGAACCACATAAGTCACTGTATTACAATTATTGCAAGAGCAACTGTATCAGAGAAGTCACTGTGCCACAGAAGCCTCTGCATCACAGAATTCAACGTGCCATAGAAGTTACTGAGTCATAGACATAACTGAACCAGAGAAATCACTGTACAACAGACGCCGTTGTTCCAAACAAGTCACTGTGCCACGAAAGATACTGTATCACTGAATTCTATGTGCCATAGAAGTTAGAGTACAAAAGAAGTCAGTGTGCCACAGAAGTCACTGTATCATGTAACTCAACCACAGAAGTCACCACGCCATGTATGTCACCCAGTGTCGCTGGACTGAGGGGAGAAAAGCCTCGCATTTTTAGGAAAATGTCGGGAATCCTAAGCAATGGGCTGCAAATGGAAGAAATTTGTCATAGGGGGGAGACTTGTATTTTTGCATAGATCATTTTTACTAGCTAAGCGCTATTATTCTACCTCAGTTTATTTCACAGCCCAGCCTTATATCTGGTTTATTACCCCCCCCCCCAGGACGCAACCCATAAGTCTACTAACACCCAGGTACCTACTTACTGCTAGGTGAACAGCAGCAGGTGTAGGGTACTATGCCCAATATTGCCACCCGTCCCGGAGATCGAACCACGGACACTGGATGTGTGAGCTGGGTGCACTGCCAGTCGAGCAAAGAGACACGAGAGGAAATATTTTTCAAATGGGGAGCTCAGGCAAAAAAAAAAAGGGGGGGAGGGGGGGGATTTTAAGTCCTCTGTAACGCTTCAATAAATTCCAATGTTGCCAGATGTTGCTAGAAAAATAATATAGCCTTTTATTGGTTGTAAAAGGCCTGGTGATGCAGATCAGTTGTAAATAATAAAAAAAATTTAATTGTAACGGTTTGTCATGAGTGACTTTAGTCTTTAAATTAAAGTATTGTAAGAAGAATAAGACATTTATGCTATATTTGGGAATTTTTATTGAGGCAACGTTTCGCCAGCTAGTGTCTTATTCAGTCCAATACAGAGAAGAACGGTGGATGATTAAAGAGGAGTTTGAGATAATTAGTCCCTTAGCCTGAACATATCGACTTAAGGCGCCGGGTCACCATCTGGAGAAGACCCGGGCCGGAAGTACCGGCAGATCAACAAGAAGAAGAAGAAGAAGAAGAAGAAGACTTAAGGCTGAGGGACTGATTACCTCAAACTCCTCATCTTCAACCGTTTTTCTCTTCACTGGACTGAAGAAGCCACTGACTGGCGAAACGTCTTCTCAAAGAATCCCAGACGTTGCTCAAGTGTCTCATTCTTAGAACTAAAAATTCCACTCGTGGCTAACTTCATCCTCTTCCGAGTTAGTGGAACCGATGCGCAACGAATATCTGGAGTTTATCTGGAGAGAGTTCCGGGGGTCAACGCCCCCGCGGCCCGGTCTGTGACCAGGCCTCCTTAGGTCAGTGTCCCAGGATGCGACCCACACCAGTCGACTAACACCCAGGTACCCATTTTACTGATGGGGAACATAGACAACAGGTGGAAAGAAACACGTCCAATGTTTCTACTCTGGCTGGGAATCGAACCCAGGCCCTCACCGTGTGAAGCGAGAGCGTTAACCACCAGGCCACCAGAGCCACATAAGTCACTGTATTACAATTATTGCAAGAGCAACTGTATCAGAGAAGTCACTGTGCCACAGAAGCCTCTGCATCACAGCTGTTACATTTTACAACAAGGCAGCCCTAGTGTAAATAATTACCTAATTACGTAATATAATTTAGACAAGTCCTACTCTGAACAGTTACGTAAATGCCAAGTGCATTTTAATCCATTAATTTTCATTGATGAAGTGGGGGAAGAGAAGTCAGAAAACAGGAAAAAATTCCATCACTAATAAATTTTTGTGGGATCTAGCAACCCGGCTTTTGTCTCCATGTGGGTTATTGTTAAGATGTATATCTTTTACTGTATATACAGTAACCTCTAGACAGTGAAAGATAAACTTCAATAATAACCCACACGGAGACAAAAGCACAGATGGTTGATCTGTATATCAACATACTTCTGAGATCCTCCTCTGCTGAAGAGGGACCCAGAAGGGGGTCGAAAAATGCAAATTAATTAATTTTTTGAGTTTCTGTATCCATGTGGGCTATTATTGAGCACTGTCAAGTATTCATTACACTTTAATTATTCATATACATCCTAGATTATATATAATATATATATATATATATATATATATATATATATATTATTTTTTTTATTATCACACTGGCCGATTCCCACCAAGGCAGGGTGGCCCGAAAAAGAAAAACTTTCACCATCATTCACTCCATCACTGTCTTGCCAGAAGGGTGCTTTACACTACAGTTTTTAAACTGCAACATTAACACCCCTCCTTCAGAGTGCAGGCACTGTACTTCCCATCTCCAGGACTCAAGTCCGGCCTGCCGGTTTCCCTGAATCCCTTCATAAATGTTACTTTGCTCACACTCCAACAGCACGTCAAGTATTAAAAACCATTTGTCTCCATTCACTCTTATCAAACACGCTCATGCATGCCTCCTGGAAGTCCAAGCCCCTCGCACACAAAACCTCCTTTACCCCCTCCCTCCAACCTTTCCTAGGCCGACCCCTACCCCGCCTTCCTTCCACTACAGACTGATACACTCTTGAAGTCAATCTGTTTCGCTCCATTCTCTCTACATGTCCGAACCACCTCAACAACCCTTCCTCAGCCCTCTGGACAACACTTTTGGTAATCCCGCACCTCCTCCTAACTTCCAAACTACGAATTCTCTGCATTATATTCACACCACACATTGCCCTCAGACATGACATCTCCACTGCCTCCAGCCTTCTCCTCGTTGAAACATTCATCACCCACGCTTCACACCCATATAAGAGCGTTGGTAAAACTATACTCTCATACATTCCCCTCTTTGCCTCCAAGGACAAAGTTCTTTGTCTCCACAGACTCCTAAGTGCACCATTCACTCTTTTTCCCTCATCAATTCTATGATTCACCTCATCTTTCATAGACCCATCCGCTGACACGTCCACTCCCAAATATCTGAATACGTTCACCTCCTCCATACTCTCTCCCTCCAATCTGATATTCAATCTTTCATCACCTAATCTTTTTGTTATCCTCATAACCTTACTCTTTCCTGTATTCACCTTTAATTTTCTTCTTTTGCACACCCTACCAAATTCATCCACCAATCTCTGCAACTTCTCTTCAGAATCTCCCAAGAGCACAGTGTCATCAGCAAAGAGCAGCTGTGACAACTCCCACTTTGTGTGTGATTCTTTATCTTTTAACTCCACGCCTCTTGCCAAGACCCTCGCATTTACTTCTCTTACAACCCCATCTATAAATATATTAAACAACCACGGTGACATCACACATCCTTGTCAAAGGCCTACTTTTACTGGGAAAAAATTTCCCTCTTTCCTACATACTCTAACTTGAGCCTCACTATCCTCGTAAAAACTCTTCACTGCTTTCAGTAACCTACCTCCTACATCATACACTTGCAACATCTGCCACATTGCCCCCCTATCCACCCTGTCATACGCCTTTTCCAAATCCATAAATGCCACAAAGACCTCTTTAGCCTTATCTAAATACTGTTCACTTATATGTTTCACTGTAAACACCTGGTCCACACACCCCCTACCTTTCCTAAAGCCTTCTTGTTCATCTGCTATCCTATTCTCCGTCTTACTCTTAATTCTTTCAATTATAACTCTACCATACACTTTACCAGGTACACTCAACAGACTTATCCCCCTATAATTTTTGCACTCTCTTTTATCCCCTTTGCCTTTATACAAAGGAACTATGCATGCTCTCTGCCAATCCCTAGGTACCTTACCCTCTTCCATACATTTATTAAATAATTGCACCAACCACTCCAAAACTATATCCCCACCTGCTTTTAACATTTCTATCTTTATCCCATCAATCCCGGCTGCCTTACCCCCTTTCATTTTACCTACTGCCTCACGAACTTCCCCCACACTCACAACTGGCTCTTCCTCACTCCTACAAGATGTTATTCCTCCTTGCCCTATACACGAAATCACAGCTTCCCTATCTTCATCAACATTTAACAATTCCTCAAAATATTCCCTCCATCTTCCCAATACCTCTAACTCTCCATTTAATAACCCTCCTCTCCTATTTTTAACTGACAAATCCATTTGTTCTCTAGGCTTTCTTAACTTGTTAATCTCACTCCAAAACTTTTTCTTATTTTCAACAAAATTTGTTGATAACATCTCACCCACTCTCTCATTTGCTCTCTTTTTACATTGCTTCACCACTCTCTTAACCTCTCTCTTTTTCTCCATATACTCTTCCCTCCTTGCATCACTTCTACTTTGTAAAAACTTCTCATATGCTAACTTTTTCTCCCTTACTACTCTCTTTACATCATCATTCCACCAATCGCTCCTCTTCCCTCCTGCACCCACTTTCCTGCAACCACAAACTTCTGCTGAACACTCTAACACTACATTTTTAATCCTACCCCATACCTCTTCGACCCCATTGCCTATGCTCTCATTTGCCCATCTATCCTCCAATAGCTGTTTATATCTTACCCTAACTGCCTCCTCTTTTAGTTTATAAACCTTCACCTCTCTCTTCCCTGATGCTTCTATTCTCCTTGTATCCCATCTACCTTTTACTCTCAGTGTAGCTACAACTAAAAAGTGATCTGATATATCTGTGGCCCCTCTATAAACATGTACATCCTGAAGTCTACTCAGCAGTCTTTTATCTACCAATACATAATCCAACAAACTACTGTCATTTCGCCCTACATCATATCTTGTATACTTATTTATCCTCTTTTTCTTAAAATATGTATTACCTATAACTAAACCCCTTTCTATACAAAGTTCAATCAAAGGGCTCCCATTATCATTTACACCTGGCACCCCAAACTTACCTACCACACCCTCTCTAAAAGTTTCTCCTACTTTAGCATTCAGGTCCCCTACCACAATTACTCTCTCACTTGGTTCAAAGGCTCCTATACATTCACTTAACATCTCCCAAAATCTCTCTCTCTCCTCTGCATTCCTCTCTTCTCCAGGTGCATACACGCTTATTATGACCCACTTCTCGCATCCAACCTTTACTTTAATCCATATATATATATATATATATATATATATATATATATATATATATATATATATATATATATATATATATATATATATATGAGAGAGAGAGAGAGACAACGTTGAGAGAGAGAACTATTTTCTTATGAATAAATACGTGTGTTGGCACAGTTACCTATGTAACAGAGCCGATGATTACTAGATGAGTTGTTTTCTGTGTATAATGTTATTCCACTATGTTTCAGCTAAACACCTGATGTTACGTAAGCAAGGAAAATGACGTTATTACTGAGCATTTTCTGTGACGAAGAAAGTTAAAACGATAATTATGGAAAGTTGTGTGATAGTTTGATATTTGTAAGATTGTTGATAATTCATCCATTCTCTCTCTCTCTCTCTCTCTCTCTCTTACACAGGGTTTGACAAGGTTAAGGATCCCTAGTTTTATTGACAAGCTATTTACAGGTTAAGGATTCCTAAATCCATTCCCTCCAGTTATATGAGTAATTATCTCACTGCAACCCCTAGTCTCTCGTGTGTGTGTGTGTGTGTGTGTGTGTGTGTGTGTGTGTGTGTGTGTGTGTGTGTGTGTGTGTGTGTGTGTGTGTGTATGTGTGTGTCTTCCTCCCTCTAAATCAACGAATTAAATGTTCTTTCATTTTGCTTTTGAAATCATAATTGTTGGCTATCATGATCTGAACAAAATAATGATAAAACGTGATGTTAGATACATTCTATATGTATTACACTGAATATATCCGATACAGTGAATGGTAAAACTAACAACAAACACTGAAAGTTTGCTTTAGTACCTATTTTAGGAATTAAGTTGTTTTTAACATTACAAAAGAACATACTGGAGGAACACTGCATTAAGCCTATTTTTGTCAAACCTATTTTTGAAGCTTTCTGAGGCAATCAAAACATAAACCCTATAAACCTATGCAAGACATAGGTTATTGTACATGTATACAATACCGGTAAGATGAAAATTATACTCATGCAATATCTGGGTATCTTTAATGTAGACGTTTCGCCAACCATTGGCTTTATCAGTACAAATTCTAGGACATAATATGAAGACAGTAGAACTATATAGAGAAGATGAGGTAATCAGTCCCTCAGCCTTGGAGTTGGTGTGAGCAGCACCGTAGTCGTGAAGAATCTGGAGTACAGGCAAGATCTTGGTTTAGAGGACATCTCCACAACCTTCACTTCTACTAAACCTCCCCTTGGGTATGATCTTTCATTGTGGAATCCCACCTATCAGTGACGATACCTTCGTCTGCTACCCGTCCCCCTTTTCATCTGACGCCAGTATATAAGCACCAGCCTTCTTGCCTGTGCTCCAGATTCTTCACGACTACGGTCCCCTCAAGGAAGGTTCCTTGATGTTGGTGAGGGGCTCTTGATTTAGGGAATTGGATCTGTGCTCCAGTTCCCCGAATTAAGCCTGAATGCCTTCCACATATCCCCCCGCCCCCAGGCGCTGTATAATCCTCCGGGTTTAGCGCTTCCCCCTTGATTATAATAATAATAAAATTCACGACTACGGTGCTCTTCACACCAACTCCAACGCTGAGGGACTGATTACCTCATATCCTGTATATAGTTCTACTGTCTTCAAATTATGTCCTAGAATTTGTGTTGATAAATCCACTGGACATCGGTATAATTTTCATTGTAGGTTATTGTATTGTACTTGTAAACTGATGGCATGAAATGCCACTGTGGTTATGGAATCGAGCAGCCGTAACCCTAATGGAAATGGAAATTGGAAATTCGTCTATAGCACCAACCAGTCTTACCATATTCAGTCATGTTGGATTAAATATCATACACGATTGCCATTAAATGCCATTGAAGCTAACCTCCCGAAGCTTTGGAAATGGGTTGGAAGTGAGCGAGTGTGCGGGCGGGGGGGGGGGGAATGTTGGGGGATATGGGATGACAGGAAATGAAAGGTATAAAATACCGACACGATGAAAAAATAAACACACATGCAGCATAATGCGTTCCTGTTTTTTGACTACGTTTCGCCCACGCAGTGGGCTTTATCAAGCCATCCGGGAAGATCTGTTTATGACTTGATAAAACCCACTGTGTTGGAGAAACGTTCTCAATAAAGCCTGGTATTATGCTACATTTGTGTACTTATCCATATGGGACGGCTGCCTGGCGATGACCAATGACCATCTGTTACTCCTCATGCTTTTGTTGTAATGTTACTTCCTGTAACGAGAGGTTTTCACGCCACTGTGGCTTCAGTCTGCTACCATTCATTATATCAGATATACAGTCCCAATACTTATGGATTAATTTAACATTTACCCTAGTCGTTATTTTGTTTAAAATATAACAGCTAGCCTTATGATTTTAAAAGCAGAATGAGTGAAAATACAAATCGTTGATGGTAGCATAGCGGAGTAGCATTTTATATATATATATATATATATATATATATATATATATATATATATATATATATATATATATATATATATATTATAGTGATGGGGTCCACCTCTGGTGTAAACTCTGGGACCCACAGCCTCGAAGAAGTGGATAAAAAGGCTTCAAGGAAGAATATTTGGATATCTTCCTGAAGCCGTTTGAATATTCCACTTCCCCTTCCACCCCATCTTTTCATTCTTTTTTACCAATAGGTACATTTTATTACATAATATGGTACAAAACGTTTAAGAGATACATTGTTGATATAAAGATGGCATATACAGTACATGAGATGTAAGAGATGCATGTCTAGTACATATTGTTACGTGTTTGTCACTGATCATAATGCGAAAATCTTATCCAGCTCTTCAGAGCTGGGGCGCGTGCCCAAAATACAGCAGGCATTACCCCTCTGAACAGCAGCACTGAGCCGCTGGAACAGAAAACTAGCTGCCCTGGGATCCCTAGTTACGCTGCCGAGTCTTTTTCCCAGCTCCTTAAGGAACTTAGATGCACTCTTTCCCCATGAGCCAAGGGTCTCCGAGTCTGTGGGAACAAACATATAATGATGGGCAAGCTCTCCATATTTTCTAGACTTTTGGGACTCCCTGAAGCTGGTGGCTTCCCCTCCTTCCTCCCTGGTGTATTAGGTATCAGCCAAGGTAGATGTTCATGTGTAGTCCCACACCACCTGCTTACCGTCTGTCCATGCTTGAAATGTGATACCATCTGGACGCTTCGGGCTGCCATCAGATCTACATAGTTGGGGTGGCTCCCTTACTGCTGGGCATCAGGCTGTTGTGAGGCTCCATTTGATAATGTTATAAACCTCCTCACGTCTTGCAACCTTTCCCTCGGATTTACGGCACACAAGACCATGGCACCCGAATTGGTCTGCTGCTTCACTGCCACAAATACACCTGTGTTCGGCGAGAATAGGGGCGGCAAGTTGACGGGCAACACCAATGCGGAAGGTCTGTAGGTCGAGCCGTGTGCCAAGGCTGGAGTTGGGAACAGCCAACAAAGTCCCCTGCATGAGGAGCTCTCATTGCCAGGAGGCGGGCTCTATCCTTCCCTGACACACACTGAAGCATTGTTGAGGCTATTTTCTCCACTATCGGGCGGGGCGCAGGTCTGGTTTCAGAGCCCGTTAGATTATCCCAGATCATGGCTCCGTCAATGAACTTTTGGTTCTGGACTCCAATCTTGTTCCTAAGATGTTTAGGGAGAATTGCTGCTACAAGCTCTCTGGATGCAATACACGAGGACAGAAAAGCAGGTAGCGCAATCTGTGATGACTTGCGGACACCAATGCCTCCTAGTCTGACTGGAAGTGTAGCTTGGTTCCACTACCCGTCTTCTAGAGTAAGGTTAAGTATTTTCGTAAAAATCTGCCTCAGGATACTGTCATATTCGTGCAGTATATGAAGGTGCACATCTTAGGAAATATGTCAACCTGGGCAGACTCAAGCACTTTGTGAGAAGGTACAAGGCATCGTGGGTGTCAAGATTGCCTGTTCGTTGTTCCATTCTCCTCAATTCTTTCAATTTCTTCCTGAGGATTGTGTCAATGGCATCGCTTCCCAGAGGTGCTCCAAGCAAGAAGCTATTTGTAAGGGTAATGACTGCTGTTCCTGGTAGTTTGGATCTCACTGCATTTATCACTTGTTGACTGACTGAAATGATTTCACATTTGGATGGATTCAGGATGAGACCCATTTCCTGTTCCCGTCTCATCACTTGTTTAAGATCACCTAAGAGGGACTCCTTTGTACCTGCTATTGTGCCATCATCCAGGAACCAGATGTTTAGCTCACCGGTCAGTCTGACTGTGATTTCCCTAACTGCTATACAGAAGAGAAATGGTGTAAGAGGATCCCCTTGCTGGACACCCTCTGATGATGTGATTTCATGCTCTCCAAACAGGAGCATTGATTCCTTGCTATATCCAGCGGAAACAAATGGGAAGAGATCAGGGAAATGTTCTTGTACCGCTGCTAATGCCACGTCCCTTTTCAAGAGATTAAATGCATTTTTGAAGTCTAATTTTACCAATGCATTGTCCTCAGGCAGGTTGTTGATACGCCCTTGTTGCATGAACCGCTGCTTCACTTCCTTGAGAGACCCCAAAACCAAGTTCGTTTGGTTGAAGCATCATGGCGGCGAAAAGTTTTGCCTACTGCAATAGGCCTAATTCCTCTATCCTTCTTTTTAAGTGCACAAAGTGTTGCACCAAAAACGAAGAGTTTAATTTCGTAAGGAATCAGACCAGCCAAGGATTTGTTGACGAACCTTGTGATCTCTGAAAGCAGTGTCGCTGCAGTCTCCCCAATAACTGGATTAACCATTTCCTTTAAATGCCGTTGCCTTATTCCAGCGTAACCCCCAGCAGACCCAGATGGGAACGACATTATTGCTTTGTAAACGTCTGAGTCTTCCACGATCAATGGTTCCACAGTGGGGACAGAAGTGTTGGAACTGTAGGTGCCCCCGGTTTCCCTGGCAGGGTGCTTTCCTCTAATTGCTTCTGCCGTGTCAGCATCCCTGGGGGCAACTGTATCTTCACTGGTAATAATTCTGATTACCCCCACTGTGTTGCCCTCTTCAATTTCTTGCTCACCTGCACTCTGACTTTTTCACTGTCAGTGGAGTGAGTGGGGATTCTGCCTCTTCCATTTTTGTATTGACGGGGAAGGCGAATGAGATTAGCACACACACACACACACACACACACACACACACACACACACACACACACACACACACATATATATATATATACACACTCTGTGTGTGTGTCGTGCCGAATATGTAAAACTGGTCAATTAGCAAGAACTCATTTAAAATTAAGACATATCTAAAATTTTCTGTAATATATTTAAAGATATATATATATATATATATATATATATATATATATATATATATATATATATATATATATATATATATATATATACACAGCTGTGTATATATATATATATATAATATATTTTTTTTTTTTTTTATCACACCGGCCGATTCCCACCAAGGCAGGGTGGCCCGAAAAAGAAAAACTTTCACCATCATTCACTCCATCACTGTCTTGCCAGAAGGGTGCTTTACACTACAGTTTTTAAACTGCAACATTAACACCCCTCCTTCAGAGTGCAGGCACTGTACTTCCCATCTCCAGGACTCAAGTCCGGCCTGCCGGTTTCCCTGAATCCCTTCATAAATGTTACTTTGCTCACACTCCAACAGCACGTCAAGTATTAAAAACCATTTGTCTCCATTCACTCCTATCAAACACGCTCACGCATGCCTGCTGGAAGTCCAAGCCCCTCGCACACAAAACCTCCTTTACCCCCTCCCTCCAACCCTTCCTAGGCCGACCCCTACCCCGCCTTCCTTCCACTACAGACTGATACACTCTTGAAGTCATTCTGTTTCGCTCCATTCTCTCTACATGTCCGAACCACCTCAACAACCCTTCCTCAGCCCTCTGGACAACAGTTTTGGTAATCCCGCACCTCCTCCTAACTTCCAAACTACGAATTCTCTGCATTATATTCACACCACACATTGCCCTCAGACATGACATCTCCACTGCCTCCAGCCTTCTCCTCGCTGCAACATTCATCACCCACGCTTCACACCCATATAAGAGCGTTGGTAAAACTATACTCTCATACATTCCCCTCTTTGCCTCCAAGGACAAAGTTCTTTGTCTCCACAGACTCCTAAGTGCACCACTCACTCTTTTTCCCTCATCAATTCTATGATTCACCTCATCTTTCATAGACCCATCCGCTGACACGTCCACTCCCAAATATCTGAATACGTTCACCTCCTCCATACTCTCTCCCTCCAATCTGATATTCAATCTTTCATCACCTAATCTTTTTGTTATCCTCATAACCTTACTCTTTCCTGTATTCACCTTTAATTTTCTTCTTTTGCACACCCTACCAAATTCATCCACCAATCTCTGCAACTTCTCTTCAGAATCTCCCAAGAGCACAGTGTCATCAGCAAAGAGCAGCTGTGACAACTCCCACTTTGTGTGTGATTCTTTATCTTTTAACTCCACGCCTCTTGACAAGACCCTCGCATTTACTTCTCTTACAACCCCATCTATAAATATATTAAACAACCACGGTGACATCACACATCCTTGTCTAAGGCCTACTTTTACTGGGAAAAAATTTCCCTCTTTCCTACATACTCTAACTTGAGCCTCACTATCCTCGTAAAAACTCTTCACTGCTTTCAGTAACCTACCTCCTACACCATACACTTGCAACATCTGTCACATTGCCCCCCTATCCACCCTGTCATACGCCTTTTCCAAATCCATAAATGCCACAAAGACCTCTTTAGCCTTATCTAAATACTGTTCACTTATATGTTTCACTGTAAACACCTGGTCCACACACCCCCTACCTTTCCTAAAGCCTCCTTGTTCATCTGCTATCCTATTCTCCGTCTTACTCTTAATTCTTTCAATTATAACTCTACCATACACTTTACCAGGTACACTCAAGAGACTTATCCCCCTATAATTTTTGCACTCTCTTTTATCCCCTTTGCCTTTATACAAAGGAACTATGCATGCTCTCTGCCAATCCCTAGGTACCTTACCCTCTTCCATACATTTATTAAATAATTGCACCAACCACTCCAAAACTATATCCCCACCTGCTTTTAACATTTCTATCTTTATCCCATCAATCCCGGCTGCCTTACCCCCTTTCATTTTACCTACTGCCTCACGAACTTCCCCCACACTCACAACTGGCTCTTCCTCACTCCTACAAGATGTTATTCCTCCTTGCCCTATACACGAAATCACAGCTTCCCTATCTTCATCAACATTTAACAATTCCTCAAAATATTCCTTCCATCTTCCCAATACCTCTAACTCTTCATTTAATAACTCTCCTCTCCTATTTTTAACTGACAAATCCATTTGTTCTCTAGGCTTTCTTAACTTGTTAATCTCACTCCAAAACTTTTTCTTATTTTCAACAAAATTTGTTGATAACATCTCACCCACTCTCTCATTTGCTCTCTTTTTACATTGTTTCACCACTCTCTTAACTTCTCTCTTTTTCTCCATATACTCTTCCCTTCTTGCATCACTTCTACTTTGTAAAAACTTCTCATATGCTAACTTTTTCTCCCTTACTACTCTCTTTACATCATCATTCCACCAATCGCTCCTCTTCCCTCCTGCACCCACTTTCCTGTAACCACAAACTTCTGCTGAACACTCTAACACTACATTTTTAAACCTACCCCATACCTCTTCGACCCCATTGCCTATGCTCTCATTAGCCCATCTATCCTCCAATAGCTGTTTATATCTTACCCTAACTGCCTCCTCTTTTAGTTTATAAACCTTCACCTCTCTCTTCCCTGATGCTTCTATTCTCCTTGTATCCCATCTACCTTTTACTCTCAGTGTAGCTACAACTAGAAAGTGATCTGATATATCTGTGGCCCCTCTATAAACATGTACATCCTGAAGTCTACTCAACAGTCTTTTATCTACCAATACATAATCCAACAAACTACTGTCATTTCGCCCTACATCATATCGTGTATACTTATTTATCCTCTTTTTCTTAAAATATGTATTACCTATAACTAAACTCCTTTCTATACAAAGTTCAATCAAAGGGCTCCCATTATCATTTACACCTGGCACCCCAAACTTACCTACCACACCCTCTCTAAAAGTTTCTCCTACTTTAGCATTCAAGTCCCCTACCACAATTACTCTCTCACTTGGTTCAAAGGCTCCTATACATTCACTTAACATCTCCCAAAATCTCTCTCTCTCCTCTGCATTCCTCTCTTCTCCAGGTGCATACACGCTTATTATGACCCACTTCTCGCATCCAACCTTTACTTTAATATATATATATATATATATATATATATATATATATATATATATATATATATATATATATATATATATATATATATATATATATATATACACGTGTGTGTATATATATATATATATATATATATATATATATATATATATACACGTATATATATATATACACGTGTGTGTGTATATATATATATATATATATATATATATATATATATATATATATATATATATATATATATATATATATATATATAATATGCAATAAGATCACAGTAAACAGGTGATTTCAGAATATGCAAAACAACCACTCTGAAAGAATAGAGAAATTCCAAACGCTTTAGTGACTACTCACATTATCAAGGAGCTATGAAAGTAAAGTATGTATGTATGTATAATGTTCGCCAAGACCGTAGTCCTGGCACGGGTCTCAATCTTGCGATGACCCGTCTCTGGCTCCCGAGGGAGAAAGGTTTCTACAATGATGAGACATATGCTGTTCAAGCACTCTTCTGAAAGTAAAGCATCCAAGGAAGCTATGTAAGGGGTCTGGCCAACACCTCACTATCAGATCCCACAACGGTTAAACATCTGACGCGCGCCGGCCCAACTGGACGGTTCCTTTGCACAACTCGCCAACAAACTATTCTACCCAAGAAAATTTAAAAATTATTATTTGTCCAGTGTATTATTAAATTATTCCCAAATTCTATTAATTATAAATGGATCTAATTTATATAAACCAAAGGAAATATTCATATTATTGTCAAAACTGCTTTTTATGAAACAAGATTCAATTATATTCCTGTCGACCATGGACTTGCTTTCTCAACTTTTTGAAAATCAATTGGATGGTTAAAATCTCTTACATGAATAAATAGAGCATTGGAATCTTGTCCAGTTCTAATGCTATATTTATGTTGTTTTAATCTTAGTTCGAGATTTATACCAGTTTGACCGTAATAAACTTTTGAGAGCTTTACGAATTTGTAGTCCTGAGTTCATAGATGAGGAAATATCCAAAATTTATGAAATAGGTAATGATTTAAAATACCCAAGAATTGTAATTGATAAATCTTTTAAAGTTGCTAGAAATACTTTTTACAATCCAAAAAGGGACAACCAGCCTTATTCAACTAAAAATATGTTGGTTCTCCCTTACCATGAAAACTTGGTTGATATGCCTTCTCTTCTTAAGATTTTTAATATTAAAGTTGTATTCAAAAATCTTGATACAGTAAAAAAAACTTTTGATAAAGAATTCCCCCCAAAATGCTGATGGATGTGTCTATAAGATTCCTTGTAAAATTTGCGATAAAGTTTATTACGGTCAAACTGGTAAAAATCTCGAACTAAGATTAAAACAACATAAATATAGCATTAGAACTGGACAAGATTCCAATGCTCTATTTATTCATGTAAGAGATTTTAACCATCCAATTGATTTTCAAAAAGTTGAGAAAGTAGTATCAAGCAAGTCCATGGTCGACAGGAATGTAATTGAATCTTGTTTCATAAAAAGCAGTTTTGACAATAATATGAATATTTCCTTTGGTTTATATAAATTAGATCCATTTATAATTAATAGAATTTGGGAAGAATTTAATAATACACTGGACAAATAATAATTTTTAAATTTTCTTGGGTAGAATAGCTTGTTGGTGAGTTGTGCAAAGGAACCGTCCAGTTGGGCCCGCGCGCGTCAGGTGTTTAGCCGTTGTGGGATCTGATAGTGAGGTGTTGGCCAGACCCCTTATATAGCTTCCTTGGATGCTCTACTTTCATAGTTCCTTGATAATGTGAGTAGTCACGAAAGCGCTTGGAATTTCTCTATTCTTTCAAAGTGGTTGTTTTGCATATATATATATATATATATATATATATATATATATATATATATATATATATATATATATATATATATATATATATATATATATATATACACACAGAAACAACTTTTCTACTGATCATTGCCTCTGTTACATAGCTAACTGTATCAATAAATGCATTCAATCATAATAAAATAGTGATTATAACGTTGAGTTACCACTTGTCTCTATCGTCCCTAATTCATCTCAACTTCCGTGTGGTCAGCTGTATAAGAGCTGATTGGTGAAAAATAGGCATAGAATACATACAAGATCCTTTATTGACAACGTTGTCAACTATACTGCATTTGTGTTTAGTTTTCCATTGAATAATAACTCTCACTGTAGTGAAAGATGCATCTCAAGTAATCATTATGCTATACAATACAGACAAGTTTCTGTATAAACACGGAAAGATATGCACCTCAGTGTGTTTACATTTTAAGAGGTGAATCTGTGAATGATTTCTCGCATCACGAAAGCGCTTGGGATTTCACTATTTTTTCACAGTGGTTATTTTGAATATTGCGATATCACCTGTTTACTGTGATCTATCTGCACCAGTATAGACCGAGACGTATAAAATTAAAAGTATATATTCCAAGAGATATATACTTCACATTATATATACTAAAATGTGATATAGAGACATGTGCAACATTTGGGTATCTTTACACACAGTGGCTTCATCAGTCTGGTACGAAGAAGAGTCATGAAGGTCAGGAGGAATTTGAAGTAATCAGTCCCTCGTCCTGGAGTCGATGTAATCAGTCCATCAATCTTCAAAAGAATTCAGCATATACGTGAAGAAAGGGCTTATATACTGTAACATTTATCTGCATTGCTCTCAGACACAGCAACATCTTGGGATCTTGATACAGGGAATTCTACACTTGCCTAACCTATATGCATGACCTACTTCCACCTGTGGATTTGTCCAAGTGATGCTGCCTACGACTGCTTCACCTCACTTGTCTGCAGTATATAAGTCACTTCGTGCATATTCCGTATTCTTGTCAAGATTGACTTCTGGCTGGATGACTGATCGCCTCAAACTCCTTCTGATATTCACCATTCTTCTTTGTATTGGACTGATGCAGCCACTTTTCGGCGAAACGTGTCTAATTTATCAACTTGTCGGTTATCTGAACCATTTATTTACACTATAATATGCGAATGTTAGTGTGCTAAACCCGCTAGGGTCACATACTACCTGCTTTCTGAGGGATCTTTGATCAGTCTAATGGTACAAGGTTCCAATTCCGATGATGATCCCTTGACCACTACCAAGGAAACGACTTTGAGGGGATAAAATAAGCAATATAACGTTATAATACATATTGTATACCAACAATAATTAGCGTATCTACACAGGTCTCAGGCAGCCTCGAACAGGTCTCAGGCAGCCTCACACAGGTCTCAGGCAGCCTCACACAGGTCTCAGGCAGCCTCACACAGGTCTCAGGCAGCCTCACACAGGTCTCAGGCAGCCTCACACAGTTCTCAGGCAGCCTCACACAGGACTCAGGCAACCTCACACAGATCTCAGGCAGCCTCACACAAGTCTTAGGCAGCCTCACACAGGTCTCAGGCAGCCTCACACAAGTCTCAGGCAGCCTCACACAAGTCTTAGGCAGCCTCACACAAGTCTCAGGCAGCCTCACACAGGTCTCAGGCAACCTCACACAGGTCTCAGGCAGCCTCACACAGATCTCAGGCAACCTCACACAGATCTCAGGCAACCTCACACAGGTCTTGGCAGCCTCACAAAGGTTTCGGGCAGCCTCACACAGGTCTCGGGCAGCCTCACAAAGGTCTCAGGCAGCCTCACACAGGTCTCAGGCAGCCTCACACAGGTCTCAGGCAGGCTCACACAGGTCTTAGGCAGCCTCACACAGGTCTTGGCAGCCTCACACGGGTCTCAGGCAACCTCTCACAGGTCTTGGCAGCCTCACAAAGGTTTCGAGCAGCCTCACACAGGTCTCAGGCAGCCTCACACAGGTCTCGGGCAGGCTCACAAAGGTCTCAGGCAGACTCACACAGGTCTCAGACAGCCTCACATAGGTCTTAGGCAGCCTCACACAGGTCTTAGGCAACTTCACACAGGTCTTAGGCAGCCTCACACAGGTCTCAGGCAGCCTCACACAAGTCTCAGGCAAACTCAAACAGGTCTTGGCAGCCTCACACAGGTCTCAGGCAGCCTCACACAGATCTCAGGCAATCTCACACAGGTCTTGGCAGCCTCACACAGGTCTCAGGCAGCCTCACACAGGTCTCAGGCAGCCTCACACAGGTCTTGGCAGCCTCACACAGGTCTCAGGCAACCTCACACAGGTTTAAGGCAGCCTCTCACAGGTCTTGCGCAGCCTCACACAGGACTCAGGCAGCCTCACACAGGTCTCAGGCAGCCTCACACAGGTCTCAGGCAGCCTCACACAGGTCTCAGGCAGCCTCACACAGGTCTCAGGCAACCTCACACAGGTCTCAGGCAGCCTCACACAGGTCTCAGGCAGCTTCACACAGGTCTCAAGCAGCTTCACACATGTCTCAGGCAGCCTCACACAGGTTTAGGGCAGCCTCACGCAGGTCTCAAGCAACCTCACACACAGGTTTAAGGCAGCCTCTCACAGGTCTTGCGCAGCCTCACACAGGACTCAGGCAGCCTCACACAGGTCTCAGGCATCCTCACACAGGACTCAGGCAGCCTCACACAGGACTCAGGCAGCCTCACACAGGTCTCAGGCAGCCTCACACAGGACTCAGGCAGCCTCACACACCACACTGAATTGTATTCCAGGAAGGAAGACAATAAACTCTAGTGAAAGCATTTGTTTTCGACGTCTAGCTAATTGCAACGTTACTTATCCAGCACAGAATCCTAGCCTGTTTCTGAGTGGCTAAACAGCTCTTGATGCAGATACAATAATGACAAAAGATACTTATGTAAGGTTCAGGACGTTTATTATAGGAAACGTTTAGCCACGAGTGGGGAAACGTTTTTTATAAATAACTTGAACTATACATAAGTGAATTTTTTCCATATCTTGTCGGTATCACCAGACAATTTTTCAATAACCACTCAGCTGATGTAGGCAGCTTGCAGTCAAACCTAGTCTACTTGTCACCATCTAAATTAAAAAAAAAATATTTTTAGTTAAACTTTATTCTAGATTTTTTGAACTCAGTCTTCATCTTTTCAAGTCAAATAACTTTGTGAAAGCTATTATCCTAGAGGCTATTAAATTTTTGTGACAAGAAAATAAATTGTTATTTTATAGGTATTGGGAGGTTTGTTTTCCATCAAGTAAACTGATTGGAGGAAAATAAGTTCCCTGACCTAGACGAGTTGTTTTGATGTATTCTTAAAGAAATGCATTGAAGAACTTAGTTTATCACTTCTATATTACTGCAAATGAAAATTGCAGTGATGTAGAAGTGAATATTATGTTGCAGTAATATAGAAGTGAATGTTATGTTGCAGTAATATAGAAGTGAATATTATGTTGCAGTAATATAGAAGTGAATGTTATGTTGCAGTAATATAGAAGTGAATATTATGTTGCAGTAATATAGAAGTGAATGTTATGTTGCAGTAATATAGAAGTGAATGTTATGTTGCAGTAATATAGAAGTGAATATTAAGTTGTAATATAGAAGTGAATATTATGTTGTAATATAGAAGTGAATATTATGTTGTAATATAGAAGTGAATATTATGTTGTAATATGGAAGTGAATATTACGTTGTAATATAGAAGTGAATATTATGTTGTAATATAGAGGTGAACATTATGTTGCAGTAATATAGAAGTGAATATTATGTTGTAATATAGAGGTGAACATTATGTTGCAGTAATATAGAGGTGAACATTATGTTGCAGTAATATAGAGGTGAACATTATGTTGCAGTAATATAGAGGTGAACATTATGTTGCAGTAATATAGAAGTGAATTTTATGTTGTAATATAGAAGTGAATTTTATGTTGTAATATAGAAGTGAATTTTATGTTGTAATATAGAAGTGAATATTATGTTGCAGTAATATAGAAGTGAATATTATGTTGCAGTAATATAGAAGTGAATATTATGTTGTAATATAGAAGTTAATATTATGTTGCAGTAATATAGAAGTGAATATTATGTTGCAGTAATATAGAAGTGAATGTTATGTTGCAGTAATATAGAAGTGAATATTATGTTGTAATATAGAAGTGAATATTATGTAACTAAAGGGTCGTTCTTGCCTATCAAATGTACTTTATAATAAGGAATTTGAGGCATGCTGCAAGTACAATAAATGTCTATTTTGGCTTCAATAAAGCGTTTGATGTAATAATGTTGATAAAATTACCGACAGTAAGTTTGGTAAAAGCTTGACAAAACTCCCGGAGAACTTAACGTTGTAACAATAAAATATCGCATGAGTTGCACTTGTGTCCTTTTACAGAGCATTTAATAATACCAACATGCCGTTTATGGTATTTACTAGGAAGACTTTCGGCCACCAGGGATTGATAGTCACTATTGGACGAAACGTTTTTTTAGTAAATGCCAACACATTGTCTTATTTACATACTTATCGGTACATTTTACCATTGATATTAATTTTGAAAATCCCAAACAGGAGACAAATGTATAAAATGACTACTGTATAAAATGACTACTGTATAAAATGACTACCGTATAAAATGACAACACAACTATATTGAAGGAGAATTTATCTCATGAAGCGTGGAATAACTTACTAATACGCATCAGAAGGTTTATATAAATGGTGTGAAATCAGAATGGGACTAGTTGAAAGTGGCGTACCAAAAGGGGAAAGCTTAGGACTACTTGTTCATAATCTATGTTGAAGAGCTAGATGAAGGAATGAAAAGTAACCTAAGTTGGCTGACGACGTCAGAATTGGGCAACACATATATGCAACAAAGAATAACACATAAGCTTTACGATGATTAAGATCATTTTTTTGGTCGGGAGTGTGACAGGGGCAGCTCAGAAGGGACATATGCAAAGTTCTAGTCCAAGGAACAACAGCAAATATCTCCGCACTTATAAACTACATAATAAAGAACTAACCAACACCGGTCGTAGCGATAACTTGGAGGTCCTGGTTAGCAAGAACCTGAATTAGGGGTATCACTGCTTAAGTGTTCACATTAGTTCTTTCATTAACTGAATCTTAAAAAAAAATAAAAAACTACCAGCTATATCTAAAATAATATTCATTATCATGCATAAGTCATGGTGGAATTTCAGAATATTTGGTCGTCCAACCACATATTAGGTGGCATCTCAGGAAGACTGGTAGTTCCAGCACACGCTGGGTGGCGTCTGCGATAGACTGGTGGTCCCATCACACTGTGGATGGTATCTCAGGAAGGCTGGGGGGTCCTATTACACTGTGGATGGTATCTCAGGAAAGCTGGGGGGGTCCCATCACACTCTGGATGGTATCTCAGGAAGGCTTTGGGGCCCTATTACACTGTGGATGGTATCTCAGCAAGGCTGGTGGGCCCATTACTTAGTAGGGGACTCTTCAGGTAGGTGCAATCAACACAGTGACATCCCAGGTTCTAGTCCCAACACACAGATCAAGGCACCCGAATGACTGGTGGTCCCAACACGCAGTTCAAGGCATTCGCTGCCTGACCACGGTCGAGTGAGGTTGTGCGCTGTACCCCTCTGCTGTTTCCAGGCGAGCTACCTTGGAAATAAATGGTATAAAATACCGACACAATGGAAATATAAACACAAATGCAGTATAATGTGATCCTTTATTGACAACGTTTCACCCACACAGTGGGTGAAACGTTGTCTTGAAAAAGCCCACTGTGTGGGTGAAGCGAGCTACCTTGTATCAACATGGCGCTGAGTGTGAGGAGGCGCATAAATACCATTGGTATTGAGCTGCTTCGTGGGGCGATTTCACCCTCTTCAGTGCAAGTCTTACTCCCAACAATCATTAGGGAGACCTATGGAATCCAGGACGATGAGGTGTATGGTGTAGCCCTGAATGGGGCTTATAGAATCTTCGTCAAACTGAATTCCACGTCCGTGTATGAGTCTTTGGTGACGAGATTCCAAGACGTGAGTCTTGACGCTACTCCAGCTGTGAAGGTGCGTTTGATCGACGTATCTCGCCACTTTACATGGGTTAAGATACGTAATGTCCCATTTGAGGCAGATGAGGCTGACATAAGGAGTGTTTTTGAGACATATGGAACCGTACATCTGGCAAGTGGACGGCAGGTGCTTATATGGGACGTCCGGAGGGTACCTTTTCCCTGAAGATGACTCTGAGACATCCCATACCGTCTTACGTCGTGTTGGAGAACTTCAGGACGCAAGTTATGGTATCGTATGCCGGACAGAGACGTACGTGCAGAATATGTGGGGCGTACGACCATATGGCGGCAGAGTGCGTGAAGCTGAGAAGGGCGCCAGCGCAAACTGGTGAAGCACCAGTTACCAGCGTGATAGCTGTTGAGAGCCCAGTGCGAAAGCAAGGGCCTGGGCGCTTGTGGAGTGAAGAGGTGGAGGATTCCAAAGAGGAGACTGGCATGTGTGAGGTAAGCTGTGATGTAAAAGGATCTGTTACTACACAAAGGAAAAGTACAGAAGTGCAAGTGCAGGAGGAGGTGCAGGCTCTAGAGGAAGAGCTTCAGGAAGTGTTAAGGACATTGACACCGCCTGCAGAGGATGTTGTTCCTGAGCTGGTGAGAGGCACGGCGTTGCCTGTAGAGGAATGTAAGGATAAAAAACATAGCAGGGTTGACGGGCCAACTAGTAAGAGAGAGTTGTCGCCGTGTGCTGTGGAACGGGGCGTGGTGGAGGTTGAGGTTCATCGTGAGGGAACCTCAGAAGATAACATGGATGTAGAGGGCATCACGAGGAAGAGAGCGGCGGCGTCAGACTCAGATGATGTCCTGACGCCGGCGCAGAGGTCTGGGAGGAAGGAAGAGCAATGTCGAAGCAGTCACGATACGAGGCATCGCAAAAAAGGGGGAGGGGTTGATGGTGTGAAGCCTTGTGCTGGCTCTGGGGCAGGAGGCCCTGGGATGAATGAAGAGAGGAGGAAGGGTTGGAAACTATAAAGAGGCCTTAGGTGTATGACTGTGAACGTAAATGGACTGTGTAATAGTGTGAAGAAGGAATGGTTTCGAATGTTTCTGTATAAATATAGGGTGGATGTAGTGTTCCTGCAAGAACACAATTTCAAGGAGGGAAGAGTGCTCGAGGTGGAGGGGTTTCAGGTCATGACTCTGCCATCTGCACGTCTGAAAGGTGGTGTGGGTATATTGATCAGGGAGGCGAGCCCGTTTGTGTTGCTAAGAAGTGAGGGGGGAGGGGGGGGGAAGAGTATTGCGCGTGGATGGGTGGTGGATGGGACAGCGGGTATCTTTTGTATGTGTGTATGCACCAGCGGAAAATGATGTGAGGGTAAAAAGGGATTTTGTATGTGAAGAACTAGTTTTCTTCTTACGTGGTTTACCTGCAGTGGCCGTCGTTGGTGGGGACTGGAACTGCGTTATTAGGAGGGCTGACGTGGAACCAAAAGGGGCGGGGCACGTGTCGGCGGCCTTGCGAGATCTTTTGAGGGATATTCAGTTGCGGGATGCGGTTGGAGGAGGGGCGTGGGAGGTAGAGCACACTTTTGTAAGACGGGGTTACGCTGCTAGGTTGGATAGGCTGTATATATCTCAAGGGGTTGGGTTGACATTTTTCCGTACAATAGAAGTAGCTTATTCGGATCATCGGGCGGTAGTAGCAGAGGTGGCGTGGGAGTCACTAGCAGGTATATCTAGGGGATATTGGAAATTAAATACAAGTGTGTTAGGTGATGAGGAGGGGATAGAGGGATTTGCAACGCTGTGGGAGGGGTTACGTGCAGAGATAAATGGGGTAGAGGATGTGGTGATGTGGTGGGATGGTGTGGCTAAAGAACGGATTAAGCAATATTACGTAAAGGAAGGGAAACGTATCAATTCTTTAAAATATGGGCTTGCTAACTATTTGGAGGATAGATTACGGGGTTGTTATGCGAGGGGGGCGGTGGCGGGCACTTATCCAATGGATGAAATTATTGCAATTAAAGGGAGGCTGCGTGAGGTACAGGATGAGAGGTTCCAAGCGGTGAGGGTACAGGCGGGGGTGGAAGAGGTGTTATGGGGCGATAGACCTTCATCGTGCGTATTGCGTAGGCAGAAACAAAGACGGCAAGCAATGACTATTCCATGGTTGGAGGTTCATGAATCGATAGGAGGGTACAAGGAGGGGCAGGTCATACAAGCTACGGAAGGAATGGGGGCGTTTGCTGACAAGTGGTATGAGAAGTACTGGCAACGAGAAGGGGTAGAGGATGGGGGGTTTTAGAACAGGTGTGTGGGAGTGTGGTATGTCAGTTGCGTAATAGTGATAGGGAAGCACTGGGTGGGGAAATAACTGAGGGGGAAATATGGAGGGCTTAAGTGGAATGCGAAAGGGCAAAGCACCGGGAATTGATGGACTCCCGGCAGAGTTTTATCAGCAGCATTGGGAATTATTGAGGCATTTTCTGGTTAGGTTATTAAATTGCATGAAGGAGAGAGGTGAGCTGGGTGAGAAGCAGGCAACGGCTGTCGTTGTATTGGTACCGAAGGGTAAGGGGCAGCATACGCTTCGGGATTACCGGGCGATCTCGTTGTTATGCGCAGATTATAAATTGTTTGCGAAGATTTTGGGAAATCGGGTCAAGTGTGTGGTGGGGCGGGTAGTATCAAAAACTCAGTTTTGTTTGCCAGGGAGGTCTATGGTGGAGGGGCATGGGTTACTTAGGGATTTCGTGGAGGCACAAGGGGGGGAAGAGAGGGAGGTTTGGTGGCGCTCGATTGGCAAGGGGCATACGATAGAGTGGATAGGAAAGCATTGAAAGCCATCCTCAGGGGTCAGGGGTTTGGGGAAGAAACAGTGGGCTGGGTTGAGGCGTTGTATGGAGGTGCAATGGCGAGGGTACAGATTAATGGTCGATTGGGTGGGAAGATTGTAATGGGTAGGGGACTTAGGCAGGGGTGTCCTATGTCACAATTATTGTTTGCGTGCGTACAGGACCCCTTTTATAGATTGATGGAGCAGCGTATGTGTCACGTAGAGGGACCAGGGTGTGAGGTTGCGAGGGTTTGGCCAGTTTTAATTGGGTATGTGGATGATACAACTGTTCTGATCAGGGAGGGGATGTCAATGGACACATTAGACGGGGTAGTACAAATGTTCGCAGGGGCAACTGGTATGAGGGTAAATTCAGATAAATCCATGGTCATGGGGTTAGGAGCTTGGGCGGGTAGGGTTGATTGGGGTAGTGCAGTTGTGAGGAGGCAGGTGAATTCGTTCAAAATCTGCGGTCTTATTTATGCAGACGATCTACCTGTGGCACGCATGGAAAACTCGCTTAGGATGGTAGAAAGGATCCAGGGACGCTTGGGTGCATTGCGACCTTATCAATTGACCCTTGTGCAGCGTGCCATTGTTATTAATATCTTACTGTATAGCAAAGTATGGCACGTGGCAGCCGTGTTCCCATTAACTGGGCCAGCAATAACGAACATACTTAGGAAGGTTTTTAAATTCTTGTGGGGTTCGAGCTGTGATTGGATTAAGAGGGATGTGGTAATGTTACCTGTAAGTAAGGGGGGGCTGGGATTGCTGGACTTAAAGCGGAGGGTCAAATGTGTTTTCATTAAAAGGGAGGTGATGAGGGAAAGTGTGGGTGGGGGGGGTTTGGCCAGGATCCATAACAGATTGCAACGGATGTATACAGGAGTTGAGTTGCATGAGTGTGAAACTGTGTTGAGGGCTCTGGCGTGGGATCGAGAGCCAGCAAAGGTTAAAATAGGTAGGTTGTGTGGATTGTTAGCCGGGAGGGTTGTAGCGCCTGTAGAGGGAATTTTCCCCATGTATGCATGGGGAAGTATATGGAATAGGTTGAGTAGGATGAGGTTGCAACCTCGTGTTCGGGATGTAATGTATCGTTTTCTGCACGGCATTTTACCGTCGGGTGTGGTTCTACGGGATAGACGGGTCGTTGACGGGGGGGGTGTGCGGGATATGTGGTGGGGAGGAGTCGGCTTTTCATGTAGTATATTTTTGTGATGGACTGAGGAGTGTCAAGGGGTGGTTAAATAGGGTGATAAATAGGATAGGAGGTAAAGGAATTTCTGTATTGAGAGCATTAAGTCTCGACGTGGGGGGTTGGGAGGAACGTGTAATCAGAGCTGTGGGATACATTATGGCAGATTATATCTATATAGTGTGGGGATTGCGGGGGAAACAGGTTACTGAGGTGAAGAGGAGGGTGTTAGCGTTAACGTTCTATAAAACGGTATGTAGAAATAAGGAAATTTATGGGAGGAGGTGGGTGAAGGATTTTTCAGAGGGATATAGGCAACTTACGTTACAGGTTTTATTAGACTTGTAATATACGAGGGAGGGGAGGGTATGATTGGAAAGTGTTGCTGGGGTAGGGAAGTCAGGGGTGAAAACAGGGTTGCCTTCCTGGTAATGGATAACAAATGTTTGCGAGAGCGTTGGATGAGTGATGCATGAGTGAATAATATGTGGACCACGGGTGCTAGCACCTGTGGAGCTGGCCAGTTTTTGTGTGACTGGACTATACACTTATTATACATATTGTGTGTGGTAATATTGATTTACGGTAATGACATTGTAATTTGGAGATTTGCTATAATAATTGCATGTATTTGCTCCAACTTGTTGTCTAGGTGCCTTGCACTGCATAGTGTTGATGCTGTGATCATGCACGGTGTCCAGAGATATGATGTGATATGTTTGTATTAATGTCTGTGCATTATTGTTCGTCACTGGTGTTCTGCAATTTTCAGTTTTGTTACGAGAGTAAAGAGGTTAATGTACGTCAGATAGTGTAAATAAAGTTGGGCAACAGTGGTGTTATAGGTTTTTGTGGTTAGGTGTGTGCTAGGCAGTCTTTATGTGTTACTTATGTCATGGTTATATTTTATGTTGTATTGTACTGTTGTCAATAGCACTATGTAATGTCCATATAAGCTGTATAGAGCTTGAATGTCATAGTTGAAGCTGTGTTATTGTTTTAACACTGGAATTGCATGTTTAAATGTGTAGAGGCTTACATGTGTTGGATTTTGAGACTAAGTTTATTCTTATGGTTTTGTAGTAATTTTGTATGTCTTTGTGACTTTTCTATATCACCATTGTTGTGTAATACATATTGTTATGTAACTGAACCATTAGGACAATTACATAAATTGATGTTTTGATCATTGCTGTGTGACTTTAGATTAAGCAACATTCATTGTTTATAGTATGTTAGGTTGTAAATAGTGGGGTGGTTGGATAACCACGGGGGGGGGGTAATATGTCTGTATAATATGTTCAGTGCAATGCATTGCATGGTCTGTAGTCGATTATTCAGTACCATTTCGAGGGATGTGTATATAAAAGTGTTGTTCATATCATGTAATTCTGTTGAGTAGCTCCAACAGGTTTGGGTTAAGTGATAGGATGAGGGAGCAGGGAGGGGGGTGGGGGTACCCACACGGAGTTGTAAGTGTGGTGTGTAACATTAGCTGTAGGGAGGATTGTGTTAATTTATAGACTTAAATGAGTTTTACATATTATATTTTTGTAATGTCATGTTTTAAATAAAATAAAAAAAAAAAAAAAAAAAAAAGTTCAAGGCACCCGAGTGACTGGCGGTCCCAACACACAGTTTAAGGCCCCTGAGTGACTGGTGGTCCCAACACACAGTTTAAGGCCCCTGAGTGACTGGTGGTCCCAACACACAGTTTAAGGCCCCTGAGTGACTGGTGGTCCCAATACACAGTTCAATGCACCTGAGTGACTGGTGATCCCAACACACAGTTCAAGGCACCTGAGTGACTGATCCCAACACTAGGTGGCACCTAAGGATGTTGGCCCAGGCACACGGATGGTATCTCACCAGTCTTAGTCCGCTGCTGTTTTCCGTTATCTAGTGGCCCCATATTTTCTTTCGCAAACTCTCTACTGGCTATTCCTGATTCATAAAAATACAGAACTTACATTGTTGAGCTTAATTCACTCCCTAATTGTTATTTTATGCCTCATTCACGTTATAGTTTCTTAGACTCGCGAACATAAACAACCTCCTCCTCTTCTCTTTGCACCTCGCTCTCCCTGTCTTCAGAAAGGATTTATGATACAACCAGACTTTATCTCCCATGCTTATCCTCTCTCCTCTCTCTGCACCACACTACGCATCTCTTATTTTGTCTTTACAATGTATGCACATTCACCAGTTTCTCTTCTATATTGCCCAGAGTATTGGTAATATATTGATGCTTTGTCCAGGAGCACTTCGGCAGTGACCAGCAGTAATTCACGCTAGGACATCCCTGAAGACCGTATAGCAATGGTGAAAGATGTTTTTCCTTTACGGTGTGTGTGTGGAGGCGAGAAAGAGTGAGGGAAAGGAGGAGAGAGAGAGTGAATATTTACCTACTTAGATTGACTTTGTTGTTTCAGTTTGGCAGAGCTCAAGCTCTTGGGTCTAGGAACTTTGCGTTTACATTAATCCTCCACCAGCACTTCTCCGTTCTTGAAGTCAACTGTATTGCTTAATACAAACAAAAGCAAAAAAATAAGATGAATGATGTTTATATTGGGTATAATGAAATAGGATAATGGAACAGTAAAAATGAAACAATTTTACTGGAACAACTTTTCGCCCTGGGTAGACCTTTATCAAATCTCGATGAGTCTTTACCCTGAGCGAAACGTAGTCCCAATAGCAGCATTGCATGTGGACTTGCAGTGATAATAAGTGTCGCTGTACACTGAACTAGAACAATGTATCTGACATTTAACTCCAGAAGAAGTATTAACTGTGATTAGAAAAAAACTATCACACTGAAATATGTAGCGAAATAATGAACGTTCTAAACACACTCTAAGGACCAGGGTTCGTTTCTCTGGCTAGGAGTCACGTAAGGTCATGTCACTTATGCCTGGTGCTCAGGTTTTCCCTAGAAGTAAATACGTACCAGAACATGAGTCGGCTGTTCTGGCCGGCATCCTCGTGGCTGGTATAATTTACCTTAAATCTGGATGTGCTTCGAAACTGGTTTATTCAGTGATATAAATGAAAAAAAAAAACGCATCTTCACGTTCTTGCCCGCAAGGCAAAATGTCATTCCTCCCACACTACAGTAAGAACACCACAAACCACTTAAAACATAGTTGTGTTTGGCAAAATCCCAACCAAAGACCAGGCCAAATTTTATAATGCTGAGCTTGGGTGCGCGTCATACAGCACCTAGAACACAGCTTACCACTTACCAGAGCTGTGAATGTTGGAGTCTTGAGAGATGCAGTAATGAAGAGTGGTGTATATCACTGTGGACTACTGGAGACCCCCCCCTAGCTCCTTCCTCTGTGTATGTGTTTGTGTGACTGTGTTTATGTGTGAATGTTTGTGTCCTGCTGACAGATGCGAATAATGGCACCAGGGGCTGATAACTGCGGTGGTGGGAGTTCCTTCCGCTCCCTGGAGAGTGAAGTAATATTCCGAGTGTCAGCACACTCTTTTTCCCCTAATGCAATATTTCCTGCACATTGTTGCACTCTATTGCCGTACTATCTTGTACCCTAACCATGCATTATTTCTCTCTCTCTTATCCTAACCCTCATTCTCTTATTCTCTTGTATCCTAACAATTAATTAGCTTCACTCACTTGAATTAATTAAACTAAATTACCTCACTCTCATGTACCATAACACTGCATTCTTTCACTCTCCTGTACCACAACAATGCATTCTTTCACTCTCGTCTACCATAACACTGCATTCTTTCACTCTCGTCTACCATTACACTGCATTCTTTCACTCTCGTCTACCATTACACTGCATTCTTTCACTCTCGTCTACCATAACACTGCGTTCTTTCACTCTCGTCTACCATAACACTGCGTTCTTTCACTCTCGTCTACCATTACACTGCATTCTTTCACTCTCGTCTACCATAACACTGCATTCTTTCACTCTCGTCTACCATAACACTGCATTCTTTCACTCTCGTCTACCATAACACTGCGTTCTTTCACTCTCGTCTACCATAACACTGCATTCTTTCACTCTCGTCTACCATAACACTGCGTTCTTTCACTCTCGTCTACCATAACACTGCGTTCTTTCACTCTCGTCTACCATAACACTGCGTTCTTTCACTCTCGTCTACCATAACACTGCGTTCTTTCACTCTCGTCTACCATAACACTGCGTTCTTTCACTCTCGTCTACCATAACACTGCGTTCTTTCACTCTCGTCTACCATAACACTGCGTTCTTTCACTCTCGTCTACCATAACACTGCGTTCTTTCACTCTCGTCTACCATAACACTGCGTTCTTTCACTCTCGTCTACCATAACACTGCGTTCTTTCACTCTCGTCTACCATTACACTGCATTCTTTCACTCTCGTCTACCATAACACTGCATTCTTTCACTCTCGTCTACCATAACACTGCATTCTTTCACTCTCGTCTACCATAACACTGCGTTCTTTCACTCTCGTCTACCATAACACTGCATTCTTTCACTCTCGTCTACCATAACACTGCGTTCTTTCACTCTCGTCTACCATAACACTGCGTTCTTTCACTCTCGTCTACCATAACACTGCGTTCTTTCACTCTCGTCTACCATAACACTGCGTTCTTTCACTCTCGTCTACCATAACACTGCGTTCTTTCACTCTCGTCTACCATAACACTGCGTTCTTTCACTCTCGTCTACCATAACACTGCGTTCTTTCACTCTCCTGTACCATAAGACTGCATTCTTTCACACTCCTGTACCTTACCAATGCTTTCCTTTTGCACCCAAACACTGTAATTCCTCTCCCTCTCCAGGACCATAACACTGTGTCACCACACAGTTGCACCATAATACTGTATCACAACACACTTTTGCACCATAATACTGCATCACCATACACTGTTGCACTCTAACACTGCCGTCACACACTCTTGCACCATAACATTGCCATCACACACTCTTGCACCATAACATTGCCATTACACACTCTTGCACCATAATAATGTATCTTGTCTCCATTTTAATTTATTATAAATTATATACGAAAACAGGTTCCATTCCCTCCAGTTACATCTATAATTACCTTCACTGAAACCCTCTCCCTCTCTCCCTCTCCCTCTCTCTCTCTCTCTCTCTCTCTTTTTTTTTTTTTTTTTTTTTTTTTTTACACAGGGTTTGACAAGGTTAAGGATCCCTAGCTTTATTGACAGCTATTTACAGGTTAAGGATTCCTAACTTTATTGGCAAGCTAAGAGCTGTTACCTACATCAGCTCATTTGAAAGCATTTTTATTGTTATGAGACATACAAGTAGGGAACAGGATGAAGTTGGAGCCATCTGTGGGCCAGCATTTTCATTTGATCAACTGACGTTATCTCGTTGACATCATTATGCTGTACGAATGTGTTCCATACTCGAGTCATCCTGGGTATGTATGATCTCAGATGGAGTGATGTTCTGGAGAAGGGTACAGCCAGAGTGAAGTTGCTGCTTTCTGCCCGTCTTGTGGCATAAAAGCTTGTTTCACGCTGTCCTCGAAGTGGATCCAAGTGTGGTATTTTGACAATATTGGCCTTGTACATAACAGTAAGGCCACCCACATCCCTCCTATGTTGAAGGCTCTGCTGAAATGACAGATCTATCCAGGATGGGTCCAGGCGAGAGATGAGACGTCTTGCTCTGTTCTCTACTCTGTCAAGCAGTCGCAGATGAGAGGGGGGGCAGGCAAACCAAGAAAGTGGAGCATACTCAAGGTGTGAGCGTACTTGTGCCTCGTACAGGATCTTGCAACCCCTACTGTCAAGCAGATGCGAGATACGGCGAAGTGCTGTAAGCTTCCTGGCTGCCTTGTTTGCAAGATTTACAACATGGTTCTTCATGGTTAGTTTGGAGTCAAATTTCACCCCAAGGATATCAACTTCTTCTCCAGGTGCCAACATCGTCCCATTCATCCTTACTTCTGCACCAGCATTACCATCATGGTGCCTAGAGACGATCATCATTTGCGTTTTCTCAGGTGCAAATGTTACTTGCCATCTATTTCCCCAAGCTGATATAGCTCTCAGCTGGTGATTGATGTAGCTTAGAGCAGCTGGCATTTCTTCTCTTGGATAAGTGAATGTCAGTGTACAGTCGTCTGCATATGCATGTGATTCTGGGATGAGATGAAGAAGGTCGTTGAAGTAGACATTCCATAACAGTGGACCCAGCACACTTCCTTGTGGAACGCTTGCCCCAATAGGATGCCTTGCTGATTCCGTTCCATTGAGGACTACACTTAGAGATCTACCATGAAGGTAATCACTGAGGAGACATAGCGTAGAGCCTGCAATTCCCAGTGCTTGAAGTTTTGCTAAGAGGCCCTGGTGCCACACCCGGTCGAAAGCGCCAGCAATGTCCAGTGCTACCACACAGCTGACTTTGGATTCATCCAGTGACTGGTGCCACTTAGTGGAGAGGTTTAACAACAGATCAGCAGCAGAGTAACCTTTCCTGAAGCCATATTGACGATCACAAAGTAGTGAGTGGTAGTCAAAAAAATCTGTCATTTGTCTTGAGATTATTGTCTCAAGGATCTTACCAGTGATTGACAGGAGTGACACTGGTCTGTAGTTGCTGATTTCTGCTCTGCTCTTCTTTTTGTGAACAGGGACTACATTTGCCTCTTTCCATGGAGAGGGCCATTTGCACTGTACTAGGCAGTGCTGAAAGATGCGAGTTAGAGGTGCTGCTAGCTCGTCTGCACATCTTCTCAACAATCTTGGGCTCAACTTGTCTGGGCCCACAGCCTTTTCCTGGTCAAGTGATTTAAGAAGGAAATGCACCTCCTCCTGCCTTATTGTCACCACTGACAGTTTTGACACAGTTCTTGCAGCTAGCCAAGGAGGGTCCCTTGCTGGATCAGGAACTTGCATTTTGGTAGCAAAGTGTTCAGCAAAGAGGTCCGCCTTCTCTTGACTACTAGTAGAGGTGGTCCCATCCTGTCGATTTAGAGGTGGAATAAGTTCATCAGGCAGATAACCTTGTCTGTCCTTGACCAGGGACCACCAGGTTTTGGAGCCTACCCTACCTGATGCTAACTTTCTTTTAGTGTCCACCTCCCATTTAGCAATGGCCCACTTTTGAACATCACCCATATGCCTACAGGCTTGCATGTGCAAGTTCCTGTTATAGGTGGTAGGATGTCTCTTATACCTTCGCCATGCTTTGTACTTAGCAGTAGCAGCCTCTCTACAACGAAAGCCAAACCAAGGCTGATCTGTAGGCTTTGTCACGTATTGCCGGTGAGGAATGTGTTCTTGTTGCAGATTAAGGATGTGTCCAGTGAAGGCTTTCACTTGGTTGTCAACATCCCCCTGGAGAAGAGCATTCCAGTCGGTGGTGGCGAGCTCAGAGCAAAGGGCTGGCCAATTACCTCTTTCCCATAGCCAGGTTGTGCATGTGGACTCCTCACCTCGTTCTGTTGGGATCTTAAGTGTGGTAAAAACAGCCTTGTGGTCAGACGATCCAACGTAGCCGAGGGGTTGACAAGTGACTATGCCTTCTGCCAGATCACTCACTACTGGGTCAAGGGAGGAGCCAGAGATATGAGTAGGGAAATCAACAAAGTTTCTCATGTCAAACACTGCAAGAAGGTCATCAAAGTCCCTCTGTATAAGGTGCTGGTTGAGGTCACCAACAATTATAATATGTTGACAGTTGTGTTGTAGCAGAAGGGAGTCAATATTTTCCATTAGGAAGTTGATAGGGTCTGCATGTTGCCACTGAGGTCTGTACATTGCACATGCTAGTACAGAGGTACTAGTGTTTATACAGAGCTTGAAGAACATCATTTCAAGATGTGTAGGGGTGGCAACATCTATGTGCTGGGCATGAACACTTTTAGAGAAGCACACAGCAACACCACCTCCTTGCCCTTGCCTGTCTCTTCTCATCCATGAGGTGTAGCCAGCAATTCTTGCAAAATTTTCTGGAGTCCTGTCATCCAAAAATGTTTCAACAACAGCTATCATGTCTGGACGTCGAGTGTTCACAAAGCTATGTGTGAGCTCTCCAACATTAGTAATGAAACCTCTAATGTTGGCCGACAGGATGCTGATAGACTGGCTCCTCATGATGAAGTGGTCAGCTTGAGGTGGTGGGTGTGTAGGGAATGTAAGGTGCCTGCCCTTGAGAGAGGTAGGGTACTGAGGCAGCTGCAGGGATGTAGGTCTGTGGTCTTGTATAAGGCCCAATCCCACCTGCTGGGCTGGGATAGGAGTAGCTAAGTGGGTGACGTGTGAGTGTGTTTACCAATTCAGAGATCCTGCTGGTTTGTTCTGAGAACAGGTCTCTAAACAGGTGGCCCTGTCTGTCAAGTTCCTTTTTCTTCCGACACTGGTCCTCCTTATGTCCTTTCTTGTAGCAGTAGTTACACTTGGTATCTCGCAGGCAGTTGTTGGCAGAGTGCCCCTTCCGGTGACAGCGAGAGCACAGCCTAGGTGCCTGGGAGGGTGGACTAGGATTTGTTGCACCTCCTGTGTTTCGCAGATTTGTCCTCAGATTCTGCCGCTGGAACTGTGTTAGTGGAGGGTGAGACGGCTGTAGATGTCTTCCTCCACCACGTCCTCCTCCACGTCCTCTACCCCGCCCTCTACCAGTTCTGACAGATGTGTCCCTGCTGTTCGTACTTCGGCGCAGTAGGTGATCAGGTGCAGTGATAGTTCCCTGATCACTAACTGCACCGTTCTCTGGTGGAGAAACTCCTGGCTCAGAACTTGCTGTCGAAACACTACTACCAGATTCTAGAATAGTATCGGCAGGTGTGCTGACAGGTGTAGGATCAGAGATTGTATGTGCACTGTCAAGTAAACTGGCAGTGGCTGAAGCAGAGATGTCAGGTGTAGGAGAATTAACAGATCCAAGGCTTCCCACGTTGCTGGGAAGAGGATTTGTTCCCTCTGTGGTGGTCAGAGGAATCGTGTTAGAATTCCCAAAGGTAGTGTTTTGAACTCTGCCAGTCTGTGGGACCTTAGCGATGACAGAATTCCACCAGTCGTTTACCCCTGAGTTAAGCTCAGTGTGGGACTTCCAGTCTTTGTCAATAGTGTCGCCATCAGCTGAGCAGCTTATGTCACTTGATGCAGGCTTGCACTGACCTTCTACAATAGCTTGTAGGTTATCTAATGATTTGAGGAGCTCATGAAGTGCTTCCCTGTGATGGATTATCTTAGCTGCAACTTTACAACACAGCCCAAGAGGGCAGTCTTGATCTTTGGACAGGAGTCCCTGAGGTAGGACTTCTGAACCTTCCTCCTGTAGCTCCAGGCTTGTATCCACATATACCACAGGATTATGGATATCCTTAAATTTTCTGAAATTTTCAACCTGGCTGCAACAAAATTCTCCTTCTGGAGTGCAATCTGTGTGGCAGTAGTTGGAACAAGTAGGCTCCTTACATCCAAGAAGATCTTTGTCCCTTGTGGTATACCCACAAACACTGCAGTATCTACTGGGACAATAGCCAGATAGCGTAGATAATCTTGCTATTTTGCAGTGTGAAGTCATCCCAGAGGAGGTTTGTAGGTTTGAAGTTCACAGGGAGAGAGAGAGAGGGTGGGTGGTGATGTCGTGGGGTGGAGTGTGGGTGGGTGGGGGTGTTTATAGCCGGTGGGTAGTGAGGGCGGGCGGCAGTGGGCCGACTAGCTGGAAGTGTTGCCTTCTCACTATCACTTAATAAACACTGTTTATGCTATCCACTTTTCCACTAAAGGAAGATGTTGCACAAATCACTGTGTTGCATTGTACCAGCCACGTTGTTATAAAGCACCAGATGCTAGTACATAGCACAAAACACATATAATATTAGACGCTCACTCTGAAGGCAATAGTGAAGTCACTCCTAAGGCCTGCCGCTGTCCCCTCACACCATGCCTTCATTCACCATACCACACTTAATATCACTGATATTGCTTATATTCACTTCAGTGGAGGAGTTGGCTTACTTGTACTAATGTGTTGTAAGTAGTACTACGTCACTGAACAGTTTTTATCCACACCAACCCTCGTATTTAAGTAATATTAAGAAAGTTTGTGGAGCACACTGTGACACGTCTTCACCCTCCCTCCCTCTCTCTCTCTCTCTCTCTCTCTCTCTCTCTCTCTCTCTCTCTCTCTCTCTCTCTCTTTTTTACACAGGGTTTGACAAGGTTATGGATCCCTAGCTTTATTGACAAGCTATTTACAGGTTAAGGATTCCTAACTTTATTGGCAAGCTAAGAGCTGTTACCTACATCAGCTCATTTGAAAGCATTTTTATTGTTATGAGACATACAAGTAGGGAACAGGATGAAGTTAGAGCCATCTGTGGGCCGGCATTTTCATTTGATCAACTGACTTTATCTCGTTGACATCATTATGCTGTATGAATGTGTTCCATACTCGAGTCATCCTGGGTATATAGGATCTCAGATGGAGTGAAGTTCTGGAGAAGGGTACAGCCAGAGTGAAGTTGCTGCTTTCTGCCCGTCTTGTGGCATAAAAGTTTGTTTCACGCTGTCCTCGAAGTGGATCCAAGTGTGGTACTTTGACAATATTGGCCTTATACATAACAGTAAGGCCACCCACATCCCTCCTATGTTGAAGGCTCTGCTGAAATGACAGATCTATCCAGGATGGGTCCAGGCGAGAGATGAGACGTCTTGCTCTGTTCTCTACTCTGTCAAGCAGTCGCAGATGAGAGGGGGGGCAGGCAAACCAAGAAAGTGGAGCATACTCAAGGAGCGAGCGTACTTGTGCCTCGTACAGAATCTTGCAACCCCTTCTGTCAAGTAGATGCGAGATACGGCGAAGTGCTGTAAGCTTCCTGGCTGCCTTGTTTGCAAGATTTACAACATGGTTCTTCATGGTTAGTTTGGAGTCAAATTTCACCCCAAGGATATCAACTTCTTCTCCAGGTGCCAACACCCTCCCATCCATCCTTACTACTGCACCAGCATTACCATCATGGTGCCTAGAGACGATCATCATTTGCGTTTTCTCAGGTGCAAATGTTACTTGCCATCTATTTCCCCAAGCTGATATAGCTCTCAGCTGGTGATTGATGTAGCTTAGAGCAGCTGGCATTTCTTCTCTTGGATAAGTGAATGTCAGTGTACAGTCGTCTGCATATGCATGTGATTCTGGGATGAGATGAAGAAGGTCGTTGAAGTAGACATTCCATAACAATGGTCCCAGCACGCTTCCTTGTGGAACACTTGCCCCAATAGGATGTCTCTCTCTCTCTCTCTCTCTCTCTCTCTCTCTCTCTCTCTCAGTATACAGGAGACTGCTCATACTGACTTCACAGAAGTTTTTATGGGTGAGTGTGTATGTGTACTTAGCATACGTACTCAACTATACATATGGTTGCAGGGGTCGAGTTTCAGCTCCTGACCCCTGCCTCTTCACTAGTCGCCTGTGTATGTGTATGTACTTACCTAGTTGTGGTTGCAGGGGTAGATTCATAGATGCTCACCCCGCCTCTTCACTGGTCGCTACTAGGTCACTCTTCCTGCTCCATGAGCTTTATCACATCTCTTACACAAATAACCCACACATAGAAGAGAGGAGCTTACGACGGCTTTTCGATCTGACTTGGACCATTTACGAAGTCACACTAACGAGGAGGAGAGCAGGATGGGTATATATAGGCAAGAGGGGTTAGTAGTAGTAGTAGTAGTGGAAGTAGTGAAGGTGGAAGGCAGTAGTAGTGGGGAGGTGGTAAGAGTAGGAGGGACCAGTTAAATACTAAGAAAGAGGAGCACTGCAAGGTAGCTAGGTGCCCACAGAGGGTAAGAGCAAGAACACCGATGAGAGGGAGGAATAAATAAGTAAATAAAGAAGGAACAAATACACAAGGCAGAAGAAAGACAACCCAAAGGAGAAAAAGGAAAGGGGAAGTGGGAGAAGAAGAAAAAAGAAGGAATCAGATTAGGTCACGAGTGTTCTGAAGTTCGGAGCATTTTACAATGTAGTGGGAGAGGAAGGCATCTACAGAGACGAAACCACGACTAAGATTCATACAAGGAAAATTGTGAATCTGTCCCGGCTTGGTCTCGTTGGACATACCCCATAGCTCTGGGATTACTCTTGTTGCAAACCTTGGCATTTTCTCTAGTTTCCTTACGTGCTTGGCTAGGTGTGTGTGTACTCACCTAGTTGAGGTTGCGGGGGTCAAGTCCGAGCTCCTGGCCCCGCCTCTTCACTGATCGCTACTAGGTCACTCTCCATGAGCCGTGAGCTTTATCATACCTCTGCTTAAAGCTATGTATGGATCCTGCCTCCACTACATCGCTTCCCAAACTATTCCACTTACTGACTACTCTGTGGCTGAAGAAATATTTCCTAACATCCCTGTGATTCATCTGTGTCTTCAGCTTCCAACTGTGTCCCCTTGTTACTGTGTCCAATCTCTGGAACATCCTGTCTTTGTCCACCTTGTCAATTCCTCTCAGTATTTTGTATGTCGTTATCATGTCCCCCCTATCTCTCCTGTCCTCCAGTGTCGTCAGGTTGATTTCCCTTAACCTCTCCTCGTATGACATACCTCTTAGCTCTGGGACTAGTCTTGTTGCAAACCTTTGCACTTTCTCTAGTTTCTTCACGTGCTTGGCTAGGTGTGGGTTCCAAACTGGTGCCGCATACTCCAATATGGGCCTAACGTACACGGTGTACAGGGTCCTGAATGATTCCTTATTAAGATGTCGGAATGCTGTTCTGAGGTTTGCTAGGCGCCCATATGCTGCAGCAGTTATTTGGTTGATGTGCGCTTCAGGAGATGTGCCTGGTGTTATACTCACCCCAAGATCTTTTTCCTTGAGTGAGGTTTGTAGTCTCTGACCCCCTAGACTGTACTCCGTCTGCGGCCTTCTTTGCCCTTCCCCAATCTTCATGACTTTGCACTTGGTGGGATTGAACTCCAGGAGCCAATTGCTGGACCAGGTCTGCAGCCTGTCCAGATCCCTTTGTAGTTCTGCCTGGTCTTCGATCGAGTGAATTCTTCTCATCAACTTCACGTCATCTGCAAACAGGGACACCTCAGAGTCTATTCCTTCCGTCATGTCGTTCACAAATACCAGAAACAGCACTGGTCCTAGGACTGACCCCTGCGGGACCCCGCTGGTCACAGGTGCCCACTCTGACACCTCGCCACGTACCATGACTCGCTGCTGTCTTCCTGACAAGTATTCCCTGATCCATTGTAGTGCCTTCCCTGTTATCCCTGCTTGGTCCTCCAGTTTTTGCACCAATCTCTTGTGTCAAACGCCTTCTTGCAGTTCAAGAAAATGCAATCCACCCACCCCTCTCTCTCTTGTCTTACTGCTGTCACCATGTCATAGAACTCCAGTAGGTTTGTGACACAGGATTTCCCGTCCCTGAAACCATGTTGGCTGCTGTTGATGAGATCGTTCCTTTCTAGGTGTTCCACCACTCTTCTCCTGATAATCTTCTCCATGATTTTGCATACTATACATGTCAGTGACACTGGTCTGTAGTTTAATGCTTCATGTCTGTCTCCTTTTTTAAAGATTGGGACTACATTTGCTGTCTTCCATGCCTCAGGCAATCTCCCTGTTTCGATAGATGTATTGAATATTGTTGTTAGGGGTACACATAGCGCCTCTGCTCCCTCTCTCAATACCCATGGGGAGATGTTATCTGGCCCCATTGCCTTTGAGGTATCTAGCTTACTCAGAAGCCTCTTCACTTCTTCCTCGGTTGTGTGCACTGTGTCCAGCACTTGGTGGTGTGCCCCCACCTCTCCGTCTTTCTGGAGTCCCTTCTGTCTCCTCTGTGAACACTTCTTTGAATCTCTTGTTGAGTTCTTCACATACTTCACGGTCATTTCTTGTTGTCTCTCCTCCTTCCTTCCTTAGCCTGATTACCTGGTCCTTGACTGTTGTTTTCCTCCTGATGTGGCTGTACAACAGTTTCGGGTCAGATTTGTGTGTGTGTGTGTGTGTGTGTGTGTGTGTGTGTGTGTGTGTGTGTGTGTGTGTGTGTGTGTGTGTACTCACCTATTTGTGGTTGCAGGGGTCGATTCATAGCTCCTGGCCCCTCCTCTTCACTGATTGCTACTAGGTCCTCTCCCTGCTCCATAAGCTTCATCAAACTTTATCTTAAAACAATGTATGGGTCCCGCCTCCACTACGTCACACTCTAGGCTATTCCACTTCCTGACAACTCTGAAGAAATACTTCCTAACATCCCTTTGACTCATCTAATTCTTCAGCTTCCAATTGTGACCCCATGTTTCTGTGTCCCATCTCTGGAACATCCTGTCTTTGTCCACCTTGTCTATTCATCGCAGCATTTTATATGTTGTTATCATGTCTCTCCTGACCCTCCTGTCCTCCAGTGTCGTCAGGCCGATTTCCCTTAACCTTTCTTCGTAGGACATTCCCCTTTGCTCTGGGACTAGTCTTGTTGCAAACCTTTGCATTTTCTCTAATTTTTTCACGTGCTTGACCAGGTGTGAATTCCAAACTGGTGATGCATACTCCTGTATGGGCCTGACGTATATGGTGTACAGAGTCTTGAATGATTCCTTACTGAGGTATCGAAAAGTTATCCTTAGGTTTACGAGACGCCCGTATGCTGCAGCAGTCATCTGATTGACATGCGCCTCAGGAGATGTGCTCGGTATTATACTCACCCAAAGATCCTTTTCCTTGAGTGAGGTTTGCAGTCTTCGGCCACCTAGACTATACTCTGTCTGCGGTCTTCTTTGCCCTTCCCCGATCTTCATGACTTTGCAGTTGGCAGGGTTAAATTTCAAGAGCCAGTTGCTAGACCATTCTTGTAGCCTGTCCAGGTCTCTTTGTAGTCCTGCCTGATCCTCGACCGATTTGATTTTCCTCATTAACTTCACATCATCTGCAAACAAGGACACTTCTGAGTCTGTCCCTTCCGTTATGTCATTAACATATATACCAAAAACAGCGCAGGTCCTAGGACTGACCCCTGTGGAAACCCGCTTGTCACAGACGCCCACTCTGACACCTCGTCACGTACCATGACTCGTTGCCTCCCTATCAGATATTCTCTGATCCATTGCAGTAACTTCCTTGTTATGTGTGCCTGATCCTCTAGATTTTCTATTAACCTCTTGTGAAGAACTGTGTCACAGGCCTTCTTGCAGTCCAAGAAAATGCAGTCTATCCACCCCTCTCTTGTCTTACTTCTGTCACCTTGTCGTAAAACTCTAGTAGGTTTGTGACACAGAATTTTCCTTCCCTGAAACCGTCCTGGTTGTCGATTATACGCTTGTTTCTTTCCAGGTGTTCTACCACTCTTCTGCTGATGATCTTCTCCATGACTTTGCATATTATACACATAAGTGAAACAGGTCTGTAGTTTAATGCTTGGTGCCTGTCTCCTTTTTCAAAAATTGGGACTCATATGCCATCTCCCATACCTCAGGTAGTTGCCCAATTTCATTGGATGAGTTGAAGAATTTTGTTAGTGACGTACACAGCATTTCTGCTCCCTCTCTAACGACCCATGGAGAGATGTCTGGTCCCACCGCCTTTGAGGTATCAAGTTCACATAGCTTCTTCACTTCCTCGGTTATGTGTACCTCGTGTAGAACTCGTTGGTGTACCTCTCTGTTCTGAATTCCTGGAGTCCTACCTGTTTCCACTGTAAATTCTTCTTTAAATCTCATGTTGAACTCCTCACATACCTCATGGTCGTTTCTTGTGAACTCCCCACTATCCTGAATACCTGCTCGTTGACTGTTATTTTCCTGCTGAGCTCAACAATGTAATCAAAGCACAGAACCACATGATCACTAGTTCCAAGGGGCCTTTCATACTTGATATCATCGATGTGTGTGTGTGTGTGTGTGTGTGTGTCAATATGGCTCTGAGAAATAAATTGAAATAATGGATTAAAATTAGGACAATTTAATTTTAGAAAGGATGAAGGAAAGTACTATTTTGGAGATAGAGAAGTGGACGAGTGGAGCAGAGTTATTGCAGCTAAAGCGTTGGGTAGGTTTAGCTATAGATTAGATAAATACATGAGTGAAAGAGGATGGATCTGAGTGGGACTTGCACAACTTGAATTGGTATGATTATCTAAGCTTATTCCTTCAGGTTGAGGAACTGATTACCTCAAACTCCCCATTTTTCAGCGTTCTCTGTACAGGACTGAAGAAGTCACTGACTAGCGAAACGTTTCCGCAGTAAAGATTCCTAAATGTTGTACAAGTGCCTCTTCAGCTTGTAGGTTTTTTAAACCATTTACATCATGATATGGGTTGGACCTGTCAATCATGCACCAGCAGGCTGCTGCGGTGCTCCTTCTTCCTTATGCTCTTGACTAAGTCATTCCAATTTCTGACAACTCTACGGCTAAAGAAGTATTTCCTAACATCTATGTGACTCATCTATGTTTTTATAATTCAGCTGTGACCTCTTATACCTAAGATCCTCCTCTCAGACTCGCTCTGTCTACTTAGTTACTCATAATATTAAAACGTTGAAATCATGTCACCTCTGGTCCTTATGTCCTTTCTCTCTCTCTCTCTCTCTCTCTCTCTCTCTCTCTCTCTCTCTCTCTCTCTCTCTGTCTGTCTGTCTGTCTGTCTGTCTGTCTGTCTGTCTCTCTCTCTCTCTCTCTCTCTCTCTCTCTCTCTCTCTCTCTCTCTCTCTCTCTCTCTCTCTCTCTCCCTCTCTCTGCGACTTTCCCCATCTCACCATTACAGCCACTCAATAACCCTAACACTATGAGAAAGTGCAGCACTGCAATGTTGCATATCGCACGCATTAATCGTAGCTTTATCGCCTCGCAATGCTTCAACAATGTGCGCGAGAACACCAACGTTCTAAGCGACTTCTTTGTCTTGCACTGCCAGAAGCAAATCGCAAAGTCATGTTTCCAAGTTGGCGTTACGTTAACATAAACTAACCTAACCTAAGTATTCGTAACTTAACCTAATTAAGGTTTAGATAAGGCGGAAATCGACAAACCCCATAGATGGGAATTATTATTATATTTAGCAAGAAGGTAAACATAGCTTGAGAAGTAGCTAAATTTTTGTGAATCCTTTATCTATAGTGTGGAGGGTAGCGCAAGAGAATATTCATGCACAAAAGGCCTAGGAACTAGGCCCCAAAAGGGTTTACAGGTATACATCTGGTTTTGCATATACACTGGACTTATCTGCTGCCAGCAGATTTTAAGGTATTTAATATATCTGATATCTTGCTTTTATTTACCACTGAATATATCATTGCTTAGTTAATCTTAAGTTAATTTTAAGCTTGCTCATAATGCTCTGCATACAAGGGGCTTTGGCATGTTGCACTGTAATAACTTTGTATTTCACCGTATCACGTTCAAATTAATAAATAAATAAAATAAATAAAATAAATTAAGATACCTTGATATATCAAATAATTATAATACTCTATATTCTCTATATTCTTCAATTAGCGGAGAATTAAGCACATAGTGCTCAGAAAAGTAGCCATAAGGCTGACCACATACATTGCATTTAGTTGATTATCGTCTGTGTCGAAGAACAGGAAGGAAAACGAAGAAGAGTTGCAGGTCAGGATGCACTCACATATTTGTGGTGGCAGGGGTCGATTCACAGCTACTGAAGTTACTACCATGTTCACCCTGAAGTTACTACCGTGTTCACCATGAAGTTACTACCGTGTTCACCCTGAAGTTACTACCGCGTTCACCCTGAAGTTACTACCGTGTTCACCCTGAAGTTACTACCGCGTTCACCCTGAAGTTACTACCGCGTTCACCATGAAGTTACTACCGTGTTCACAATGAAGTTACTACCGTGTTCACCCTGAAGTTACTACCGTGTTCACCCTGAAGTTACTACCGTGTTCACAATGAAGTTAATACCGTGTTCACGCCGAATTTACAACCGTACTCACACTGAAGCAATTAATGGAAATAAGTCACTTTGTCTTACTTTTTTGGGTTATCCTGGGTATTCTACACATATGCTGCTATGTATGATAATTTATGTAAATGTATTTGTGTGTTTCTGTGCTTGAATAAACTTACTAGTTAAGTCAATAGTGAATTACTAATGCTACAAGAGAACATATTTAAATCTCTAGTGAGCTCAATGGTCTCACTTATGTGAACATGCTGAAACTGAACTGCTGTATGTTCACTGAAGTCACTAAAATCTAAATAATATCTAACCCTCCGTGGTTGCTAATCTTAGTTAACATATTTGTGTTGTACGAAAGGAGAGAAGGTTAGCACTCCCCTTGATAAGGACGGACAACACACATACTGTCAAGGCACCGTCGCTACGGCGACACCTGACACATTTTATAAAGGACCCCAATGGAAATAAGTCACTCTGTCTGACTTTTTTGGGTTATCCCAGGTTCTCTACACATATGCTGCTATGTATGATAATTCTATGTAACTGTATTGTGTATACCTGAATAAATTTACTTACTTACTTACTTACTTAATCCATCATAGTATTTCAGTCCCTCCCTTCAGTCTATTTACAGTTTTTTATTATTGCTTCAGCATCTTACACAGAAAATGGAACTTAAAGGGCAAACAAAATCTCTCAACTAAAACCATGTTAATATTAAGATAAGATTTCGTTCGGATTTTTAACCCCGGAGGGTTAGCCACCCAGGATAACCCAAGAAAGTCAGTGCGTCATCGAGGACTGTCTAACTTATTTCCATTGGGGTCCTTAATCTTGTCCCCAAGGATGCGACCCACACCAGTCGACTAACACCCAGGTACCTATTTGCTGCTAGGTGAACAGGACAACAGGTGTAAGGAAACGTGTCGAATGTTTCCACCTGCCGGGAATCGAACCCGGGCCCTCCGTGTGTGAAACGGGAGCTTTAGCCACCAGGCCACATTTTACACATATTTTACACATAAATCCAAATTAGTATATATTCATATGTAAACAGAAGTACACACACACACACACACACACACACACACACACACACACACATACACACACACACACACACACACACACACACACACACACGTGGCTTAATCTCCCTTTCCAAGGCATAGTCTATTGAACTGAATAAGCCTATTGGTGGCCCGTGGCCTAATAGGCAACGCTCTTGCTATGGAGTAATAGCACCCTGGACAGTAAAAGCCCATCAGTTGCCATTCTACCAGAAACGTACATGTCACTATCGCCGCAAGGTATGGCAACACCGCATACCCAAACAAAAACAGTGGCACACAGCTCTTATTGTAGTGCTCTTAAGTTGTGATATCCAAATTAATCCAAGACCTCAAACTATTGTGCAGAGGCAAAATAGACAGATAAGTGACGGTGTTAATGACGGTCTAGTAGATAGGAATGATAACCTTGACCCCATATATAATGTTTACATAGGTCAATGTGAGACAATACAGCCATTTTTATTATCTCAAACACCACCAAACAGGTGCATACGCTGTACTAAAGTACGCAAGAAAAACAGAGAAGACACCTTATGTAACATGTGTAAGAGGTGGGTGCATGATGGATGTGTGTACAATTATAGCACCGGTGCCAGAATTCATTTTGTGTAACAAATGAATTTTGACACAGTTACCCTTTAGCAATGATGACATTGATTTACCTAATTTTAATACAAATGACCCATTGCCATATGTTGATGATTATAATTGTTTTATGAAAACAGGCCTTCACTTTATTCTAGTCAACGCAAGATCACTTTTTCCAAAATTGGCAGAGATTAGGATTCTAGCTAACAGAGCTAGGGCGGCAGTTATATCCATCTCTGAATCTTGGTTGGATGATACTGTGACTGACGAGGTCAAAATAGAAGTTTACAATATAAAAAGCTTAGATAGGAACAGGAAAGGTGGTGGGGTATGTGCCTACATAATAAATGTCTTAGCTTACATAATAAATGACATAGCTTACAACCCAAGACCTGATTTAAATAACAATAAACTGGAGATTCTATGGTTTGAAGTGCTACTACCCAAGACTAAACCCCATCCTAGTAGGAACTAGTTACCGCCCTCCCACCAAGACTTTTCCCAGAGTCTTGTCCCGACTTGAAAACAATTGCAAGACAATAATACTGGGCGACTTCAATTCTTTTTTCAGCAGCAAAATAACGGGCTATGCAAAAGGTTTAAATAGTTACACTTAACTAATTAATATAACAACCCGGATCACGCAGTTCTCAGCCACCCTAATTGACCACATACTCTGTAACCGCTCTGAGAACATTAGTCAGTCAGGCGTCATTACCACAGGTCTTAGTGATCATTTCATCATTTACTGCACCAGGAAAATCACTAGGGGTAAGATAGGCCTACACAGGACAATAAAAATAAGGTCACCTAGAAACTACAGTAAAGAAACACTGGTAAATAGGCTACACAATTGTTACTGGACAGAGATAACAAGTTGCACGGACGTAAACGATGCCTGGGAAAAATTCAAAACAAAGTTCACTGCCATTCTTGATAATATTGCACCAGTTAAAGAGGTTAGGATTAAACGAAGAACTGAACCCTGGATGACTACTGAGATATTAGATAATATGAAATTCAGAGACCAGTTGCTAAAAAGATTTAAAGCAAACAAACAGGATATTGCAGCACTAAATGAATTCCAAAGGGCGAGGAACAGAATACAGAGATGAGATTAAGACACATGTGCAACATCTGGGTATCTTTATTGTAGACGTTTCGCCATCCAGTGGCTTTATCAATACAAATTCTAGGACATAACTTGAAGACAGTAGAACTATGTACAGAAGATGAGGTAATCAGTCCCTCAACCTAGGAGTAGGTGCGAAGAGCACCATAGTCGTGGAGATTCTTGTCGGGATTATATACCATTCGTACACAACTTGTCAGACACTGCAACATCATGGAATCTTAATTCTGAGGACATGTACATAACCTTCACGACTACGACAACTACTACTACAACTAACCCATCTCTTTGGGAAGGACCTACTTCCACTGGGGAATCCCGCCCACCAGTGAATATGCACTCGTCTGCTACACCTGACGTTACTATATAAGCGCCAGGCTCCTTTCTTCTGCTTCAGAATCTCCACGACTATGGTGCTCTTCGCACCTACTCCTAGGTTGAGGGACTGATTACCTCATCTTCTGTACATAGTTCTACTGTCTTCAAGTTATGTCCTAGAATTTGTATTGATAAAGCCACTGGATGGCGAAACGTCTACAATAAAGATACCCAGATGTTGCACATGTGTCTTAATCTCATCTTGTCGGTATTATATACCATTCGTACACAGAATACAGAGACTTATAAAAGGAGCAAAGGCAAACTACTATTGCTCAAAATTGAAGAGTATAAGCATAACTCCAGAAAGCTCTGGCAAGAACTAAAACAGTTGGGGTATAGCCATAAACCATTAGATAGGTCTAACTTAGTACTCACTATCGATAACGAGGTATGCCACGAAACATCTAAGGTGGCAGATTGTTTTAATTCCTACTACACATCTGTTGCATCAACACTAGTAAGTAAACTACCAGCTGCATCAAATACCTTTAACACAGACTCTTACAAGTTTCAAACATACTATACCAATAAAGGGGTAACCCCAAACAGTTGTCAACTAGTAAGTGTATCTCATGACTTATTCAAAAAGAACTAAGCAGGTTAAACCCAACTAAGAGCACTGGCCCGGATAACATCCCGTCTAAGTTCCTAAAAGATGGTGTTTCCGAACTGTCTATCCCTATTGCTCACATAATAAATTTGTCTATCACCACTAATACCGTACTAGAGGGGTTCAAGGAGGCCCGAGTTACTCCAATCTACAAGAAAAATAGTAGGCCTGATGTAAGCAACTATAAGCCTGTTAGTATACTCAGTATAATATCCAAATTTCTAGAGAGGACGGTGTATAATATCCAAATTTCTAGAGAGGACGGTGTCCTGTCAAGTAGTTAAGTACCTTAATGACAACAACATTCTCCATAGCTATCAATCAGGCTTTAGAAGATCTTACTCAACTGACACTCCCTAATTAATCTGATGGATTACTTGAGAACTGAAATGTCAGTGGGGAACCTCATAGGTATGGCAACTTTAGAGCTGCAAAAGGCCTTCAATATTGCCAACCAAATATATTATGTAAGAAACTTCAAGCTATCGCTATAGGTTCTGTAGACTGGTTTAAGTCCTACCTTAGCAACAGGACACAAATTGTCAAAGGCAACAAAATGCAATCTGAACCCCTGCCGATAGCATGTGGAGTTCCCCATGGTAGTATTCTGGATCCCTTATTATTCTTATGCTATGGTAATGACATGCCTATCAGTGTCAAGTGCAAACTCCTACTGTATGCAAATGACAGTGCTCTGTTAGTGTCAGGTAAAGACCCACAAGATACAGCTAATGTATTAACACTGGAACTGGAGTCCTGCAGCAAAATATCATTACAAACTATCATTACAATTCGGGAAAGCTGAAACCATTCATTTTGGCACGAAACATAAACTGGGAGGGGTAAATAAATGTCCAGTGTAATGGGGAGCCCATCACTTCGGTTTCCTCAGTAAAATATCTGGGAATCCTCTTTGACCCATGCATGTCACGAGAATTGATAGGGAACAGTGAAGTAAAGAAAGCGAATGCCAGACTGAAGTTCCTCTATAGACAAGCACAGTGTCTACCTACTGACGCTCGCAGGACCCTATGTTTAGCCATTATACAATATCATATGGATTACACTTGCTCTTCATGGTACTCTGCCTTGACAAAAACAACTGAAAGATAGACTGTAAATCACCCAGAACAAAATTGTAAGATTCATCCTGGGCCTGGGTCCAAAAGAGCATGTAGGCCATGATGAATTACAACAATTGAATATGCTGAATGTTGAAGACAGTAAAACAACTGAAGCTAAATCATGTTTATAAAATTACTCAGTGTCCAGAATATCTTGCTGCCAATTTTGTCAAGGTTGGGAACCAAAGAGGAGAGAGAGCACAACTTTGTAGCACCCACAGTCGGAGGCCAGGCTTCAAACACCTTGTACTGTATAGCAATAAAGGAATGGAACAGACTGCCTGCACATGTCAAAGCCAGTCATAGCATGAACCAGTTCAAGAAAAGTGCCAAAAGGTGTCTGATGAATGTAGCTACAGAAAAGGAGGGGAATGATTTTTTATTGTTTAGCTAACGCATGTGTAATTTTACCTTATTCCTAGTAATGACCCTCGTATTGTAGATAGTTCTGTACACATACGTTGTTATGTATGATAATCTATGTAACTGTATTTGTGTTTATCTAAATAAACTTAATTACTTACTTGCTTCACACCCTGAGTGTCCGTGGTTCGACCCCCGGAAAGGGTAGAAACACTTGGTGTGTTTCCTCACACCTGTTGTACCGTTCACTTAGCAAACAAGTAGGTACCTTGGTGTTAGCCGAATGGTGTGGGTCGCATCCTGGGCGACAAGATTGCTGCTCTGTATGATAATTCATGTAACTGCATTTATGTGTACCTCTACCTGAATAAACTTACTACTAATTCTACATATACTACTACTACTACTACTACTTCTACTTCTACTACTACTACTACTACTACTACTACTACTACTTCTACTACTACTACTACTACTACTACTACTACTACTACTACTACTACTACTACTACTATTCTAATGTTACTAATACTAACAGGAAAAGCTGGTAAATGGGTCTATAAATTCCTGACAAACAGAACACAAAGAGTATTAGTAAACAGAATAAAGTCTGAGGCAGCTAAGGTGAAAAGCTCTGTTCCACAAGGCACAGTACTCGCTCCCATCCTGTTCATCATCCTCATATCTGACATAGACATAATTGTTTACCAGAAGTGAGGAGGTAAAGTGACACTTCTCTCTCTCTCTCTCTCCAACACTGTTTCTCCAACACTGGTGGCTCTACAACACTGCTACAAGGTTCACCAACACTGCCAGACTCTCCTGCAACACTCACACACCTGCAACACTGGCAGATATGGCTGAAAGTGAGAAGTTTGACGGGATGTTGCTGGCTATGGCCCAGCAACACACTGCTGGTGTCATCCAGTGTTGACGTGTATTTAGCTCTGTGAAGACCTGTTTGCGCGCTCTCTACGAATTGAAGCAAGATGCCCTCCATCGAGCAACTTTACCAACAGCTTAAGGAAGAATTGAGGATGGCGAAATTGGAGATTCGGCGACTGACCGAGGAAAACAGGAAGATTCGTAGTAGTCCTCCTGTTTTGAGTCCTCAGGTCAAGAAGGGAAACTGGTCAGTGGCTAGACAGCAGGGAACGAAGTTGACGATCAAGAAGACAAATGGAAAGATAGAAACGATGAAGAAGAAAGACGGCCGTGGAAACTGTTGTGGAAACATCTAATACATTCTCAGTGCTACCCGACGAATGTGAGTCGACTACTGGGAACATCACGACGAACGACATCAAGGAAGGTAAGAATATTGTTGTTGTTGGGGATAGCCAAGTTAGGTATATGGATAGGGCGTTCTGCTTGAAGGACAGGAGTAGGAGACAGAGAGTTTGCTTTCTTGGGGCTGGGATGGAGGATATTGTTAGCCGTCTGGATGACATCATAAGAGGTAATGGGAGCAATCCTATTATCTGTCTCAGTGCTGAAGGCAACGATGTTGGCAGACGTAGGAGTGAAGACCTGATTAGCAGGTATAGGTCAGCAGTAGAAATAATTAGGAGTAAGGGTGGGAACCCTGTCATATGTGGTATTTTGCCAAGGAGAGGAGTTGGAAATGAATGGTTGTCCAGGGCAATTGGTGTCAATTGCTGGCTGGACAAATACTGTAAGGAAAATGCGGTAACATTCTTTGACAACTGGGACCTCTTCTATGGCAGAAATGACATGTATGCCAGGGATGGGGTTCACTTATCTAGGTCTGGGGTGGTAGCACTGGCAACTGCAGTGGAGGGAGCAGTTAGGACTTTAAACTAGGAATAGTTAGTGGTATGGGTTTTGGCAGGAAAACAGTGAAGTCCCAGTGTAGTAATATTACGAGTTCTAGGGGAACTAGTAATAAGCAGAACGAGGTAGATATTGAAAAGCCAGGGACTTTGGGTGATAAGGACAGTAATAGGTTCAGTAGAAAAACAGAAATGAGCAGGAAGGGTAAAGAGAAAGGAGTCTTTCAATGTTTATTATGCTAATTGCCGTAGTGCTAGGAATAAGATGGACGAGTTGAGATTAGTTGCTAGTGCAGGTAACATTGATGTATTTGCCTTAACTGAGACGTGGTTTAATTCAAAAAGTCGGGACATGCCTGCGGAATGTCATATTCAGGGTTTTAAATTGTTCCAAGTAGATAGAAGTGTCGGGAAGGGGGGTGGGGTGGCATTGTATGTCCGAGATCTCTTGAACTGTTGCATAAAAACGGGTATTAAGTCGGAAGTAACACATACAGAGTCTGTTTGGATAGAATTTTCAGAGGGGCATGAAAAACTGATTTTAGGAGTGATATACCGTCCCCCAAACTTAGATAGGGACCAAGGGAGACTACTATGGGAGGAAATTGTTAAGGCCACAAGGCACGATAATGTAGTAATTCTAGGAGACTTTAACTTTAGTCATATTGATTGGAATTTCTTGACCTGGAATTTAGAATCATACGACTTCTTAGAAGTAGTTCAGGATTGTTTTTTGAAGCAGTTTCTGACAGAACCTACAAGGGAAATAATCTGCTTGACTTAGTTATGGCAAACAATGAATCCCTTGTTAATAATTTAGAAATTTCAGAGGAACTGGGTGCTAGCGACCACAAATCAATTACATTTAGCATTGAATGGAAGTACGATAGTAGCGTTAACTCAGTAACAGTCCCAGATTATCGCTTAGCAGATTACGATGGGCTTAGAGAACACTTATCATCTGTTGACTGGGGTAACGAAGTGAGATATCAATATGACAGTTTTCTGAACACTATACATGCTGCTCAAAGAACGTTTATCCCATATAAAGAAATTAGATCAAATAGAAATGACCCAAAATGGATGAATAATAGGCTCAAATATCTACTAGGGCATAAGAAAGGAATTTATAGGCGTATCAAAAGAGGTGAGGGTCATCGTATGAATCAGTATATTGACATTAAGAGGGACATTAAAAAGGGGATAAGAAAAGCTAAAAGGGACTATGAAATTAAAGTTGCTAGGGATTCTAAAACTAACCCAAAAAGTTTTTTCCAGGTCTATATAACAAAAGTTAAAGATAAGATAGGCCCCCTTAAAAATAACTATGGGCACCTTACTGACAAAGAGAATGAAATGTGCTCGATTTTTAATAATTATTTTCTCTCAGTTTTTACACAGGAAGACACTAACAGTATTCCAGTAATTAATTTTTATAGTGGGCTAGAAGAAGATAAATTATGTAACATCACAGTCACTAGTGAAATGGTTGTGAAGCAGATAGACCGACTGAAGCAAAATAAGTCACCGGGTCCTGATGAGGTTTTTTCAAGGGTTCTAAAGGAATGCAAAATGGAAGTCTGTGAACCATTAACTAATATTTTTAATTTATCTCTTCAAACAGGTGTAGTGTCTGATATGTGGAAGATGGCTAACGTAATTCCTATTTTTAAAACAGGGGACAAGTCGTTACCGTCAAATTACCGCCCAATAAGCCTGACCTCAATTGTAGGCAAATTACTAGAGTCAATTATAGCTGAGATTATAAGAAGCCATCTCGATAAGCATAGCTTGATTAATGATACTCAGCATGGATTCACAAGAGGCCGGTCTTGTCTAACTAATTTATTAACTTTCTTCAGTAAAGCTTTTGAGGCTGTTGACCACGGTAAAGAATTTGATATTATTTACTTAGATTTTAGTAAGGCTTTTGATAGAGTTCCGCACCATAGACTGTTAAAAAAAGTGGCAGCTCATGGCATTGGGGGAAAAGTGTTCTCGTGGATCGAGTCATGGCTCACTGACAGGAAGCAGAGAGTGTCCATAAATGGGGTTAAATCCGAGTGGGGATCTGTAACAAGTGGCGTTCCACAGGGATCAGTCTTGGGCCCGTTGTTGTTTATAATATATTTCAATGATCTTGATGAGGGAATTACTAGTAATATGAGCAAATTCGCCGATGACACAAAGATAGGTAGGATAATTGATTCAAATGTAGATGTTATGGAACTTCAGGAGGATTTAAACAAACTCTATTCTTGGTCAGAAAAGTGGCAGATGCAGTTCAATGTAGATAAATGCAAGGTTCTGAAGCTTGGGAGTGCCCATAACCCTAGTACTTATAAGTTAAATGATGTAGAACTTAGCCATACAGATTGCGAAAAGAACTTGGGGGTTATGGTGAGCAGCAACCTTAAACCAAGACAGCAATGCCTAAGCGTACGTAATAAGGCAAATAGATTACTGGGATTTATATCAAGAAGTGTAAGCAACAGAAGTCCAGAGGTCATACTGCAGCTTTATACATCATTAGTAAAGCCTCACCTAGATTATGCAGCTCAGTTCTGGTCTCCATATTACAGAATGGACATAAATTCGTTAGAAAACATTCAGCGTAGGATGACTAAATTAGTACATAGCATTAGTAATCTTCCTTATGAAGAAAGATTGAAGACTCTTAAGTTACATTCACTTGTTAGACGAAGAATGAGGGGAGACCTGATCGAAGTGTATAAGTGGAAGATAGGTATTATTAAAGGGGATATTAATAAGATCTTGAGGATGTCTCTCCAAGAGAGAACCCGAAGTAATGGATTTAAATTAGATAAGTTTAGATTTAGAAAGGACATAGGAAAGTATTGGTTTGGAAATAGGGTAGTAGATGAGTGGAACAGTCTACCTAGTTGGGTTACTGAGGCTGGGACTTTGGGTAGTTTCAAATTTAGGTTGGATAAGTACATGAGTGGGAGGGGTTGGATTTGAGTGGGACTTTCACATCAGAGTTTATTTCTTGGGTGGCATTGAAAATTGGGTTGGGCAAATGTTTTGTTATTGGGATGAATTATAAAGGACCTGCCTAGTATGGGCCAACAGGCCTCCTGCAGTGTTCCTCCTTTCTTATGTTCTTATGTTCTTATGTAAGCCATAGTTCCGTGTCTTCCTTTGCCATGACAGTGACCTCCAACGAAGACACCGCAAGACTCCAAGAGGATATCAACCAAATCTTCAAATGGGCCACTCAAAACAATGTGAAGTTCAATGAAGAGAAATTTCAACTATTCAGATATGAAAACTTGAGGAAATTAAAACTGTTTCAGGATATACTACAAATTCTAACCATACAATAAATCGACAAAGTAATGTGAAGGACCTGGGAGTGATAATGTTAGAGGATCTTACCTTCACAGACCACAACAATGTATCTACCAAATCTGCTAGGAAATTGATAGGATGGGTAATGAAAACCTTCAAAACTAGGGATAGCAGCCCTGATGATTCTCTTCAGATCGCTTGTTCTCTCTAGGTTGGAATACTGCAGTACACTAACTGCCCCCTTCAAGGCAGGCAAAACTGCTGACCTGGAGAGTGTACAAAGAGCTTTCACGAAACACATAAGTACGATAAGGCACCTAAATTACTCGAACGGTTGAAGGCCCTCGATTGGTATTCCCTGGAACGCAAGCGAGAGAGATGCATGACAATATACACTTGGAAAATCTTAAGAGGGATTAGTACCAAACTTGCACACGAAAATTACTCCCTATGAAAGCAAAAGACTCGGTAGGAGATGCAACATTCCCTCGATGAAAAGCAGGGTCGCAACGAGTACATTGATAGACAACACAATAAGTGTCAGGGGCCCAAGACTGTTCAACTGCCTCCCAGCATACATAAGGGGAATTACCAATAAACCCCTGGCTGTCTTCAAGAAGGCACTGGACAGGCACCTATAGTCAGTACCTGACCAGCCGAGCTGTGGTTCGTATGTCATTTTGCTTGCGGCCATCAGTAACAGCCTGGTTGATCAGGCCTTGATCCACCACAAAGCCTGGTGTCAAATCGAGCCGCGGGGGCGTTGAACCCCGAAACCCTCACCAGGTATACTCCATGTAAGGTGAATTAGTTATGGTTTGAACTTTTACTATGGCAGTCTTGGTCCAGCCTCTCATGTTGGGTCAACATAAAACTCCACCAGGTATCCTTTTACTTTGTCCTGTAGTTCACGTAACATCTTCACCTGTAGTTCACGTAACATCTTCACCTGTAGTTCACGTAACATCTTCACCTGTAGTTCACGTAACATCTTCACCTGTAGTTCATGTAACATCTTCACCTGTAGTTCATGTAACATCTTCACCTGTAGTTCATGTAACATCTTCACCTGTAGTTCATGTAACATCTTCACCTGTAGTTCACGTAACATCTTCACCTGTAGTTCACGTAACATCTTCACCTGTAGTTCACGTAACATCTTCACCTGTAGTTCATGTAACATCTTCACCTGTAGTTCATGTAACATCTTCACCTGTAGTTCATGTAACATCTTCACCTGTAGTTCATGTAACATCTTCACCTGTAGTTCATGTAACATCTTCACCTGTAGTTCATGTAACATCTTCACCTGTAGTTCATGTAACATCTTCACCTGTAGTTCATGTAACATCTTCACCTGTAGTTCACGTAACATCTTCACCTGTAGTTCATGTAACATCTTCACCTGTAGTTCATGTAACATCTTCACCTGTAGTTCATGTAACATCTTCACCTGTAGTTCATGTAACATCTTCACCTGTAGTTCACGTAACATCTTCACCTGTAGTTCATGTAACATCTTCACCTGTAGTTCATGTAACATCTTCACCTGTAGTTCATGTAACATCTTCACCTGTAGTTCATGTAACATCTTCACCTGTAGTTCACGTAACATCTTCACCTGTAGTTCATGTAACATCTTCACCTGTAGTTCATGTAACATCTTCACCTGTAGTTCATGTAACATCTTCACCTGTAGTTCACGTAACATCTTCACCTGTAGTTCATGTAACATCTTCACCTGTAGTTCATGTAACATCTTCACCTGTAGTTCATGTAACATCTTCACCTGTAGTTCATGTAACATCTTCACCTGTAGTTCATGTAACATCTTCACCTGTAGTTCACGTAACATCTTCACCTGTAGTTCACGTAACATCTTCACCTGTAGTTCACGTAACATCTTCACCTGTAGTTCACGTAACATCACCTGTAGTTCATGTAACATCTTCACCTGTACTTCACGTAACATCTTCACCTGTAGTTCACGTAACATCTTCACCTGTAGTTCACGTAACATCTTCACCTGTAGTTCACGTAACATCTTCACCTGTAGTTCACGTAACATCTTCACCTGTAGTTCACGTAACATCACCTGTAGTTCATGTAACATCTTCACCTGTAGTTCACGTAACATCTTCACCTGTAGTTCACGTAACATCTTCACCTGTAGTTCACGTAACATCTTCACCTGTAGTTCACGTAACATCTTCAACTGTAGTTCACGTAACATCTTCACCTGTAGTTCACGTAACATCTTCACCTGTAGTTCCTGTAACATCTTCACCTGTAGTTCACGTAACATCTTCACCTGTAGTTCATGTAACATCTTCACCTGTAGTTCACGTAACATCTTCACCTGTAGTTCACGTAACATCTTCACCAGTATATACCAATATACTGGTGCACTCCTGGCTCTTTGCACTGGAACAAATGGGACGAGGCTATGGACACTTCAAACTTGTTCACGAATAATATTTTGCATAGAATGTTTATTTTAAACTTTTCTCTTGAACATTGCTTTTATTCTGTCATTATTCTCTCATCTTCCTCATTCATCTCTCATCTTTCTCATGCTCCTGTCACATTCACCCTGATATCAACACCCTCATTCTACTGTTCTCTCTCGTCATGCTGTTGTGTCGTTCTCATTCCTCTCATCAACTTTTCTCTTTATTCGTCTCGATCACTCTGGTGTCTTACCTAATGTTACCTTCATCGCACTATCCCTTTTCTCATCTCCCTCATTATTCATTACCAAACCAGTGCCATATCCACATTCCTCTCACGATATAAAGATGGTGAGAAGAATTTGTACTTAGTTACAAGAACAAGTAGTGTTTGAACCTGAAAGTTATGGTCAGTAAATATGTAGGCAGAAACAAGGCATGTACAAGTAAACTGAGAACTCTTGTTAATTCTCACTAGCAAGTTGAAAGTAGAAACATGTATAGTACACCACAAGTTTACAGGTACCATGAACCAGTCTACTGGTCACAAGTTGACATGACGTTATATAAGAGTTGTAAAGCTTTAAAAAGCCAGGAAGATTCATAGTCTGAGAGTCAGATCGGCAGCTGGTGTTGTCGAGGTTCCCAGGTCGGTCTTACGTATCTTATAACTTCCTTTTTATGTAGGAAAATGCTGATGCTTCCTTTAATGGTGTTCTGTTTTCTCCTCCTTTCGTATTCATATATCTTTTGCAAGAAAAATGAGATAAAGAAAACAGAAAATACTGATGGTAATATATAAGGGTCTGGTTTGATATTTTGCTATAAAGTCTGGGTTCAGTCTCCCATGAGTGACACTCATTATAGTCTTCCGGTGTTAAATCAATTAAAACCTTTATCCGTAGTTCACTATAAGACTTAGCCACTTAAAGTTATGCCTTGACCTGCACCTCACCTTACATCTTCACTTGTTCATCTCTCATCTTCACCGGTTTTACTCGTTACACATTCACTTGTAGTGAACGTTATACATCCACCTGTAGTGAACGATAGGCATTCACCTGTAGTGAAAGTTACACATTCACCTGTAGTGAAAGTTACACATTCACCTGTAGTGAACGTTACACATTCACCTGTAGTGAACGTTGCACATTCACCTGTAGTGAACGTTGCACATTCACCTGTAGTGAACGTTACACATTCACCTGTAGTGAACGTTACAATCACCTGTAGTGAACGTTAGTCACCTGTAGTGAACGTTACACAGTCCCCTGTAGTGAACGTTAGTCACCTGTAGTGAACGTTACACAGTCCCCTGTAGTGAACGTTACACAGTCCCCTGTAGTGAACGTTAGTCACCTGTAGTGAACGTGACACAGCCACCTGTAGTGAACGTGACACAGCCACCTGTAGTGAACGTGACACAGTCCCCTGTAGTGAACGTTAGTCACCTGTAGTGAACGTAACACAGCCACCTGTAGTGAACGTGACACAGCCACCTGTAGTGAACGTGACACAGCCACCTGTAGTGAACGTGACACAGCCACCTGTAGTGAACGTAACACAGCCACCTGTAGTGAACGTGACACAGCCACCTGTAGTGAACGTAACACATTCACCTGTAGTGAACGTGACACATTCACCTGTAGTGAACGTGACACAGCCACCTGTAGTGAACGTGACACAGCCACCTGTAGTGAACGTGACACAGCCACCTGTAGTGAACGTGACACAGCCTCCTTTAGTGAACGTGACACAGCCACCTGTAGTGAACATTACACAGCCACCTGTAGTGAACGTTAGTCACCTGTAGTGAACGTTACACAGTCCCCTGTAGTGAACGTTAGTCACCTGTAGTGAACGTTACACAGTCCCCTGTAGTGAACGTTACACAGTCCCCTGTAGTGAACGTTAGTCACCTGTAGTGAACGTGACACAGCCACCTGTAGTGAACGTGACACAGCCACCTGTAGTGAACGTGACACAGCCTCCTTTAGTGAACGTGACACAGCCACCTGTAGTGAACATTACACAGCCACCTGTAGTGAACGTTAGTTACCTGTAGTGAACGTTACACAGTCCCCTGTAGTGAACGTTAGTCACCTGTAGTGAACGTTACACAGTCCCCTGTAGTGAACGTTACACAGTCCCCTGTAGTGAACGTTAGTCACCTGTAGTGAACGTGACACAGCCACCTGTTGTTCACCTTCATAAGTAAAGCCAAATCACTCGATGAATTATTAAAGCAGCTTAACACCAGCTTTAATTTATTTAAAAAAATGTTTACGTTAGTGAGAGAAAAGAGATTGTAATTAAATACTTCAAGAACTAGATAACTATGTTAAGTATATTGAGATTCATAGTTAACTAAACTGTTAACTTTGTTACATTGATATCAGATATTAACTTGACTGTTAATATCTGATATCAACAAAATTTCTAATGAAAATTAATTTAAGCAATGAAATAGTTATACTTAGGAAGAATTGTGTTCACTCCGTGAGAGTCATCGTCGGGGTCCTCACGTTCCTCGGATCAAACTCAAAATAACACTTAATTCTTCCTTTTCTTACATTTTTCTTTAATGTTTTTATTTTAGTTATAATTTAATATTACAGTAATTACTATTAAATTATATGGTCCACCAACCTCTACACTGTATGGACCATCAACCTCTACACTGTATGGTCCATCAACCTCTACACTGTATGGACCACCAACCTCTACACTGTATGGTCCACCAACCTCTACACTGTATGGTCCAACAACCTCTACACTGTATGGACCACCAACCTCTACACTGTATGGTCCAACAACCTCTACACTGTATGGACCACCAACCTCTACACTGTATGGTCCAACAACCTCTACACTGTATGGACCATCAACCTCTACACTGTATGGTCCACCAACATCTACACTGTATGGTCCACCAACTTCTACACTGTATGGACCAACAACCTCTACACTGCATGGACCACCAACCTTTACATTGTATGGACTATCAACCTCTACACTGCATGGGCCACCAACCTCTACACTGTATGGACCACCAACCTCTACACTGTATGGACCATCAACCTCTTCACTGTATGGACCATCAACCTCTTCACTGTATGGACCATCAACCTCTTCACTGTATGGACCATCAACCTCTACACTGTATGGACCATCAACCTCTTCACTGTATGGAACATCAACCTCTTCACTGTATGGACCATCAACCTTTTCACTGTATGGACCACCAACCTCTACACTGTATGGACCACCAACCTCCACACTGCATGGACCACCAACCTCCACACTGTATGGACAACGAACCTCTACACTGTATGGACCATCAACCCCTACACTGTATGTACGACTAAGCTCAACACTGTATGGACCACCAACCTCTACACACTATGGACCAACAACCTCTACACTGTATGGGCCAACAACCTCTACACTGTATGGACCAACAACCTCTACACTGTATGGACCACCAACCTCTACACTGTATGGACCATCAACCCCTACACTGTATGGACGACTAAGCTCAACACTGTATGGACCACCAACCTCAACACTGTATGGACCACCAACCTCTACACTGTATGGACCACCAACCTCTACACTGTATGGACCACCAACCTCTACACTGTATGGACCACCAACCTCTACATTGTATGGACCACCAACCTCTACACTGTATGGACCACCAACCTCTACACTGTATGGACCAACAACCTCTACACTGTATGGACCATCAACCCCTACACTGTATGGACGACTAAGCTCAACACTGTATGGACCATCAACCCCTACACTGTATGGACGACTAAGCTCAACACTGTATGGACCATCAACTCCTACACTGTATGGACGACTAAGCTCAACACTGTATGGACCATCAACCCCTACACTGTATGGACGACTAAGCTCAACACTGTATGGACCATCAACCCCTACACTGTATGGACGACTAAGCTCAACACTGTATGGTCTATCAATCCCTACACTGTATGGACGACTAAGCTCAACACTGTATGGTCCATCAACCCCTACACTGTATGGACGACTAAGCTCAACACTGTATGGACCATCAACCCCTACACTGTATGGACGACTAAGCTCAACACTGTATGGACCATCAACCCCTACACTGTATGGACGACTAAGCTCAACACTGTATGGACCATCAACCCCTACACTGTATGGACGACTAAGCTCAACACTGTATGGACCATCAACCCCTACACTGTATGGACGACTAAGCTCAACACTGTATGGACCATCAACCCCTACACTGTATGGACGACTAAGCTCAACACTGTATGGTCCATCAACCCCTACACTGTATGGACGACTAAGCTCAACACTGTATGGTCCATCAACCCCTACACTGTATGGACGACTAAGCTCAACACTGTATGGACGACTAAGCTCAACACTGTATGGACCATCAACCCCTACACTGTATGGACGACTAAGCTCAACACTGTATGGACCATCAACCCCTACACTGTATGGACGACTAAGCTCAACACTGTATGGAAAATCAACCTCTACACTGTATGGACCACCAACCTCTACACAGTATGGACCAACACAGTGAAGTGCTGTTCCAAGTGGTGTATGAGTGTAGAGCTTTACAAAGAGTTGCTTAGTTCTATATAGAGCTTTACAAAGTCTTGTTTAGTTCAATATAGAGCTTTACAAAATATTGTTTAGTTTTATATAGAGCTTTACAAAGTCTTGTTAATTTTTATATAGAGATTTGGAAAGTCTTGTTTAGTTCTATATAGAGCTTTACAAAGTCTTGTTTAGTATTATATAGAGCTTTCCAAACTCTTGTTTAGTTCTATATATAGCTTTACAAAGTCTTCTTTAGTTTTATATAGAGCTTTACAAAGTCTTGTGTAGTTCTGCGTAAAATGTTATCAAGTCTTGCTTCCTTCGTTGTACAGATTCAATAAATTATCTCTAAATTCATTTAAAACTAGTCTATGATACTCCCATCTCTTAAATGCCCAGTTCCACTTCCTGGGATCAAGAGTTCTTCTCAAGCATCAGGGGACAAGATCCAGCAGTAAACACTGAAGCATTGGAAGGTGTTATTAATAAGTTTATTTAGGTACAGGCACAGTCTCACACCTACTCACACATCTGTAACACCTTCCAGTGTTTACTGCTGGATCTTGTCCCTTGATGCTTGAGAAGGTCTCTTGATCCCAGGAAGTGGAACTGGGTATTTAAGAGATGGGGGTATCATAGACTAGTTTTAAATGAATTTAGAGATAATTTATTGAATCTGTACAATGAAGGAAGCAACTGGAATGCAGATTTTGCAGAGCCTTTGACAAGTGCGATCATGGTGTAATAGCGCACAAAATACGTGCTAAAGGGATAACCGGCGAAGTAGGCAGAAGGATCTTCAACTTTCTAACCAATCGCACACGAAGAGTTGTGGTGAACAGAGTTAAATCGGAAGCTGCCATAGTGAAGAGCTCTGTTCCACAAGGCACAGTACTCGCTCCTACCCTGTTCCTCATCCTCATATCAAAGACAGAGATGTAGACTATAGCACCGTATCATCTTTTGCAGACGATACTAGGATCTGCATGAGTGTGTCATCCATTGAGGTTACGGCAAATCTCCAATAAGATATAAACCAAGTTTTCCAATGCGCGACGGAGAACAATATAATGTTCAACGAAGACAAATTCCATCTACTCCTTTATGGAAAACTCGAGGAAATAATAGCTAGAACTGAGTATACTACACACACTACTCACACAGAACGGAGGTTCTCACCTTCAAGGATCACAACAATGCCACTATCATATCTGCGGGGAAACTGATAGGATGGATAATGAGAACATTCAAGACGAGAGATGCCAAGCCAATGATGATCCTTTTAAAATCATATGTTCTCTCTAGGCTGGAATACTGTTGTACATTAACATCTCCATTCAAGACAGGTGAAACTGCAGATCTAGATAATCTACAGAGAACCTTTACTGCACGTATAAGTTCCATCAAACACCTTAACTACTGGGAACGCTTGGAAGCACTTGTACTCACTGGAACTCAAGAGAAAGAGATACAACATAATCTACACCTGGAAGATCCTGGAGGGACTGGTCCCTAATCTGCGTGCAGATTAGGGACCATCGCCTTGGCAGGCGATGCAACATACCCCCAGTGAAAAGTAGGGGCGTCATTAGTACACTAAGTGAAAACACAGTAAATGTCCGGGGCACAAGACTATTCAAAAGCCTCCCTCCAGCCATACAGGGAATTACCAATAGACCCCTGGTTGTCTTCAAAAGGGAGCTGGACAGATACCTAAAGTCAGTGCAGGATCAGCCGGGCTATGGTTCGTACTTTGGACTACGAGCGGCCATCAGTGACAGCCTCGTTGATTAGGCCCTGATCCACCAGGAGGTTTGGTGGCGTTGATCCCCGGCATACCCTCCAGGTAGACTCCGGGTAGGTTGACTTGATAACGCTCTATAGAGAATTAAAGGCTTTGTAAAACTCAATACAGAACTAAACAAGACTTGATAAAAGGTCAACACAATGAGAAACATGACTTGATAAAAGGTCAACACAATGAGAAACATTACTTGATAAAAGGTCAACACAATGAGAAACATGACTTGATAAAAGGTCAACACAATGAGAAACATGACTTGATAAAAGGTCAACACAATGAGAAACATGACTTGATAAAAGGTCAACGCAATGAGAAACATGAAGATGAAGGATGCAATATTTATGAAGGTAAAAAGTGAACAAGTGACGATATAAAAAGAAGTAAAATGTGAGAACAAGAGAACTTCAGGAAAAGACATTAAGTGAACAACAGGTGAAGATGTACGATGAAGTACAGGACAACTGGACGAGGTTTATGGTGAACCACTGGTGAAGGTTCGAGTTCAAATAACCTAGGAAGACCACACTGACTATCACTCATGAGTGACTGGACTCCGACAGCAGTGCTAAATCCTCCAACTTGAATTTTATTTCTTAAGCAATTCCTGTTCTGCTTGTGAAATATTTCTTGAAAAAGGTGCAGATGCTAAATACTGAAAAACAGTACTACTGGTCTGTGCAGGTCTCAGCAATATTTTCTTGTACCAGTACTTCTGCCGTAGAGTTCCTTCATTCTTATGTTCTTACATGGAAAAAGGAAGAGTATCTGATTTGTGAGTTGACCCGATGATGGTGATAACACCAGCGGTCGATGTCACAGGCTAAGAATCTTCCTGGTTAATGAAGGTTTTACAATCTATATATTCCTCCGTGTCAGGTGGTGGTCAGTATGTTGGTTCATGTAAACATGATAATGGTACACAATACCGATGGGTTGTTATATAAGGAACATGGACAAGTTAGGTATCATTTAAGATAGGTAACTGTTCCTGATATGTCTTCCTAATCAACTGATCGGTATTGCATACTGTTATAATGGAGATAAATTGTATAAAATTTCGATACGATGGACAAATAAACACACAGGCGTTATAATGTGATACTTTATTGACTACGTTTCTCCCACACAGTGAGTTTTATCAAGTCACAAACAGATCTTGATAAAGCCCACTGTGTGGGAGAAACATAATAAAGCCTCACGTTACACTGCATTTGTTTATTTTTCCATACCATTATCATGTTTACACTGTCAGTACAATGTACCATGTACAATGGTACAGCCTACATTTTCAACAACTTTATTGCCTCAGTAGAAGCCACGAGTGAGAAGGTTTAATTTAAAAAGGACCTGCCCAGCAGGTTTGCTCTACTGCCTCTAAATGATTACCTTCTTACTTCTGCTAGTGGGCCCTGCCTCTTCTCCGCTTCACCTAGACAGTATATAAGTCACCATTCTGTTGCTTCAGCTTCACTGTCCCAAGATGAACTTCTCCAAGAGAGTAGAGATAAAACCATCCAGTGGTTCGATCAATGACTCCACCAAGCTTTCCCTTGCTGTGGCAATCAGGGGTCTACTTGTCAAGATTAATGCCATCCTCTCACTCCAAGAAGCCTTCGTTATTGTCTGTGAAGACGATGTTGAAGCTGAAAAACTACTGACCTCCTCTGCTATGTTCACTCTATCAGACCGTGGCTTCAAAGTCATGTCTTCTCCTGCCTTACGGGCTAAGAGGACTGTCTTCTTGAGACTTGACAAACTGATTACCATACAACTTGTTGAAGATCTAAAGACCTCCATAGAACAAAATCCCTGGGCTACAGTTGAAAGCATCAAGATTCCTACTGCCTCCTCCATGCTGAAAATCACTTTTACTGATGTGACAATGGCTGCCCAAGCTATGGCTGAAGGCCTGGCCATATACTATTACTTCATTAACTCCACTCATATTGAAGCTGAGCGGTACCATCATATTACTCAGTGCTGGAGTTGCTACTCTTACCTACACTCTACAAAAGACTGCCCCACAAAAGACAAAAAGTTCTGCTCTACCTGCGGGTCTGAAGGCCACGATTCCAGGACTTGTACTTCTACTGCCCCACATAAGTGTCTCAACTGTAAAAACAATCACCATACTCTCGCTGCAAAGTGCCCCACTCGTCGAGAAATTCTGAAAAAAAAGCCAGGAAGCAGAACGGAAGAAGACATCTTCCAAGTCACCTACTTATGCTGCCATCACCAAATTTCAGGCCGACTCTACAAAACTTTTAAAAGCTACCCAACCCTCCACCACTACTCCATCAGCTTATGAACCTACGAAAATTCATTACTGTATGCTATATGCACACATGCATAATATGACGTTACCAGGCTCCTTCAACACTGTTATTAACGATCTCTTTTGATTGAACAACATGCCAAACTTTACTTTCCCAGACTCTCCACCATCTGCCGACATCAAGCTCAACAAAGAATTAGGCAACATCACAACAACTGAAATTCCATCTCCAAGAAACAACCAATCAGCGACTTCCAACATCACCGCCGCTGTGGACCAGTCACCTATGTCTTCCACCTCTTCTGCTACTAGTAACGAACCACCTGCTTCATCTCCAACTCAACCACCAAAAGCCAAGAAAGCTAAGACACTTCCTCCTGAAAATCCACCTCAAGATACTCGAAGACCTGAAGAAATGGAAGAGGAAACAATATTTAGACCAACTGAACCCCTCGCCTTCTGTACATATAACCCTCACACCCCGTCGCTATATGCGACGGGGTGTGAGGGTTATATCAAGTACACTGTTGTACAGGGTTGTATCAAGTACACTGTTGCTCCTGGATGCGATCCCCACACTGAAACTGCCCTAATTGCAGGCTTAGAAAAAGACAGCAAACGTCTGCTCAAACTTAGTTTATTATCAAAACCTGCTTTCAAAAGACTTCAAAATGGCTCTACGACATGAACGAAAACTAACAAAACGCAGATATGAAGAGTGTTATCCACCAATCAACGCTGATCCTGTCTCCTCTCTGCATACTTAACAACCAATCATATCGAAGCACTCCTCCCTCTCCACCCCGCTTCCCGCCGATCTCCAGCAACCAAACACCGACCAGATCTACAGATCAACCACCATGATGCAGCCTGCACAGCTTGCCCACGTCGTCCACATCCTCAGCCAAGTCCTGATCTCTCCAGCTCTATCCAACGATCGCCTCAGCTGCTGGGTTAAGCCCTGGCTCTATTTCTAAAACTCCTCTCCAGCGCTATTCTTCGTCTGTCCCGTCTTCCCCGCTCATCCCATTGGGACCTTACCTGAATTTGTTCGTTCGTTCGCTTCAACTTCACACAGTGTTCACAGTGCAGACATGCTGCGTTACTAATGGGTCATCTTATGATTCTTGTCCGTGCCAGGTCGTGTACTAGCTAACATTAAACAGCTGCAGCTTCACATTATTCCAAACTGGAGAAGAATTTTTCTCCAGGTTGAGTGACTGACAACCTCAAAACTGTGTCTTACAGGGTGATGGACTAATTACATCGTCTTTACATCTCTATTGCTCCTGCTGCCTCTGTATTCGACTGAAGAAGCCTGTTCTATAGGTGAAACTTTTCGGAATAAAGATACTTAACAGTTGTACACGTGTTTTGTCATATTGGTTAATATCACCAGTAAACTTTTAAGATACTACACAGGAGTCATTGTGGTACAGCTTGATAATGGGATTTACCACCATACTGTCTCAGCTATCAGATACAATTTTTTACTTCACTTCGTATGTTTTCTTCATTTGTTTACCACAATCATCTGCTACAAGCTCTACTAAGATATAATTACTTCAACATGTTTGTTTCTGCTTCTTCTCACCTTAATATTCATAAAAAATGTGTCATGGTGGGTAATTTGGACATGACCTCCAGTCACTGATAGACGTGAGTTGTAAGAATATCTGGGTAACGAAAGTTATAAATTGAACAACTTGTGAAAGTGCATGTAATGTGAACAACGGAAGATGCAACATGTAAGGTGAACAACATAATAATAATATATTTTTTTACAAGTACATGTACAGGTTATACAGGCAGAGATTTAGAAGCTCACGTGTGTGTGACCTTTCATCTGCGCTGCCTCCAGGGATTGTTTCTGCTATAACATTATTCACTACATTCTTCCATTTTGTATGCCTTAGGTTGAAATCACCAAGCAGTAAGATGTTTGGGGATGGAGCTGGAAGGTTTTCCAGACAGTAATCAATTTTCAACAGCTTCCCACCAGGCATAAGTTAAATTACAAATAGACCTCTGGCTGTCTTCAAGAGGGAGCTGGACGGGTACCTAAAGTCAGTACGCGATCAGCCAGGTTGTGGTTCGTACGTTGGATTACTTGTAGTCAGCAGTAACAGCCTGGTTGATCAGGCCCTGATCAACCAGAGAGGGACTTTGCCCCCTGCAATACCCTCCAGGTAGACTCCAGGTAAGCAGTTAGGAAGTGTGGTAAATCTTATTACAACCTGTATCACAATAGTATCTGTGTACACTCTTGAAAGTTTACTGATATGAACCAACATAAGACGCATGTACAACAGTTAGGTATATTTATTCTGAAACGTTTTGCCTACACAATAGGCTTCTTCAGTCGAATACAGCAGCAGGAGCAGTAGAGATGTAAATACAATATAATCAGTCCATCACCCAGGAAAACGTAGTTTTGAGGTGGTCAGTCCCTCAGCCTGGAGAAAAGTTTTGCTTCATAGTCTGGAAGAATGTTAAGCTGAAGCAAAAGAATGGTGATTTATATACTGTCAAAGTGAGGCGGAGAATATGTTGAAGACAGAAGAGGCGGAGTCCACTAGTAACAGTAGGAAGGTAATCATTGAGAGGCAGTGTAGCAAACGTACTAGGCAGGTCCTTTTCAAATCAAACCTTTTTCACTCGTAACTTCTTGCCAGGCAATAAAATGGTTGAATATATTCTCTGTACCAAAAATACCACTGAGTTGCAGTTTGACAGTGTGAACATGTTACACAATACCGATAAGTTGATAAGTAAGACACATCTGCAACAAGTATCTTTAACGACACCTAATTCACAAGTGCCTTATTAACTGTCGGTATTGTGTACTATTACCATGTTCACATTAACCCACCACCTGACACGGAGGAATATATGGAGTATAAAACCTTCATTAACTAGGAGGAATCGTAGCCTGAGAGCGAGGTCGACTGATGGTGTTATCACGATCATCGGGTCAACGTTAGCAGTTGCCGCATTCTTCTTTTATTTATGTAAGAACATAAGAATGAACTCTACCGTAGGCTAACTGGCCAATGAAGATATTGATACTTGACCTTACTGGGAGTATTATTTTCAAAAATATTTTGATTATCTGCATCTTTTCCAAGAAATATTTCTCAAGCAGGAGAGGAATTGCTTAAGAAATATAATTCAAGTTGGAGGATTTAGTACTGCTGTCGGAGTGTGGTGACCCATGAGTGATAGTCACTGTTGTCTTCCTAGGTTACTTGAACTCAAACCTTGACTTGTAGTTCACGACAAACCACCTCCAGTTCACCTGTTGTTCACCTAATGTCAGTTCTCCTGTTAGCACTTTATATTTTTTTGTTCACCTTGTAACGTTATTCATTTTACAACTTGACAAGTATCACATCCTTCATCTTCATGATTCGCTGAATTTGGGCTTTACCAGACAATGTTTTAATCTGTATAGAGCTTCAAGTCATATTTTGCTCTGTATTGTGATTTTCAAGTTATGTATTACTTTGTGTAGAGCTTTATTACTCTGTGTAGAGCTTTATCAAATAATGTTTCAGTCGGTGTAGAGTTTCAGAAAGTAATAAATCGCTTTATTTGGAGGTTTATGGTAACACATTTTGCTCTCATTGCAGTTTTATTAAGACACATGTCACTCAGCCTAATGCTTTACAGAGTCACGGTTTGTTGTTTAAAACATATTTATAAAGTCTTGTTTTTCTCTGTATAGAGATTCATCATCCAAGTTTCACTCTGTAGCGCCAGGATGCTTCCATTTTTCTTCTTCTATTTTCCATTTAGAAAAGAGAAATCTAGTAGGATGAGATCTAGCGTGGGATTTTCCATCCTTTTAAAACAGCTGTCCATCTTAAGATAATTAACAGCTTCCAATTTTTAACTTTAACACCTAGAATTTCTTCTGTATCATTCAAAGAATTCAGCTATTCTGTGCAACAGAAAGTATCTTTGACACAGTCTTACTTTTCCCTGTGACCTATTAAATATGTCACATGTATACTTGCTACAGTTTTTTATAGTTATCCCTCAGTCAAAAACATCCTTTGTGCGTGTTTCTGTTAAAGCTGCAAACGTGGCATTCGCTTCTGAGAAGAACCCATTAATATAACTAACTTGTCGTTTTTATCGCAGTACAAACCCTGAATGTTTGCAAAAAGGAAGCAGGATTTACCATTCAGGAATGTTTTGGTTGTGTGTTTTGGTCGTACCATTGTGATGTACTGTCTGGTTTAGCCATTTATGTACACTCCCCTGTTTTTTTTCGAGTATTCATTGTACATTTTTTCTGTTGTACATTCAGGCGAATTCTTCCACCATGTCATGCTCTGAGTGACCCAGATGGGCTTAGCGCTTAATATGAATTTATTTTTTTTTTTAATTTTTATCAACACTGCTTTATGTAAACACTAAAATAGTACATACAGTGGAAGAGTCGTGGCTTCTCTGCTGGTACCACCACCGAAGGGATCCAGATGTTCCCCTGAAGGGATCCAGATGTTCCAGACACTAAGTCTGTTGGATATGCGTGTGTGTGTGTTAGTTACCATATAAGTGTGTGTGTGTGTGTGTGTGTGTGTGTGTGTTAGTTACCATATAAGTGTGTGTGTGTGTTTGGGTGGTGCTAGTTATCATTTTGTCCTAAGCACATGCCAATTAGATACTAGGCCATGTGTGTGCTCAAGTGTGTTCGTGTGTCTGGGTTTGTGGGTTTGTGTTTGTGTGTGTTTGCTTAATTAACCAGTAGAAGTAGTAGTTACTAGTAGTAGTTACTGGTTGTCATAGGAACTTGTCGTTTGTGTTTGCTTATGTGTGTTTGTACTCACCTTAATGTACGTACCTAATTGTCGCTGCAGGGATTGTTTGTGTGTGTGTGTGTGTGTGTGTGTGTGTGTGTGTGTGTGTGTGTGTGTGTGTGTACTCACCTAGTTGTGGTTGCAGGGATTGATTCAGAGCTCCTGGCCCCGCCTCTTCACTGGTCGCTACTGGGTCAGCTGTGAACCATGTAGCTGTGAACCATGTTAGTTGTGAACCTTGTCGGTTGTGAACGGTGTTAGCTCTGAACCGTGTCAGCTGTGAACCGTGCCAGCTGTGAACCATGTCACCTGTGAACCGTGTCAGTTAAGAACCATGTTAGCTGTGAACCATGTCAGCTAAGAATCATGTCAGCTGTGAACTATGTCAGCTGTGAACCATGTTAGCTGTGAACCATGTCACCTGTGAACCGTGTCAGTTAAGAACCATGTTAGCTGTGAACCGTGTCAGCTAAGAATCATGTCAGCTGTGAACCATGTTAGTTGTGAACCGTGCCAGCTGTGAATCATGTCACCTGTGAACCGTGTCAGCTGTGAACCATGTCAGCTGTGAATTATTTCAGCTCAGACCAAATTGGGTGAAACGAAGATAAGGTTAATTTGATTAGCCATTCATACAATCCTCTTGAATTTGTGTCAGCCCCTAAATGCTGAAGGGTAAGAGTGTGTGTGTTTGTGTTCAAACACCACCCGTTCCGTGGTTTGTTTGTAATAGTATTACGATTTCGTGAGTCATGATGCCGGCTTTGAGAGGATTTGATCTAGAGTTTCCCAGAGCCACGCTCTCTGAGATTCATCCATAAAAAACTTGCATTTGTAGTCACAGTAGGTGGCCCATGCTAACCTTCCTATGGTGTACAGAAATATACCTAGTTTGATATCATACAGCTAAATAACACAGTTTTTTTTTCTTCATTCCCACGTGATTGTTTCCCAGGTCAAAACTTATGTATTAGCGTTTATTTCACTTATCTTGTATTTCTTCTAAAGATAATTTTGTCCATATATATATACATATATATATATATATATATATATATATATATATATATATATATATATATATATATATATATATATAGTTTTGACAGGCTAGGAGCTGTTATTCTATCTCAGCTCATTTCAAAGCCCAACCCTATCTAAGGTACACTAATACCCCCAGGATGCGACCCACTACAATCGACTATCACCCAGGTACCTGCTTACTGCTAGGTAAGAGGGGCAGCAGGTGTAAGGAAATATGCACAACGTTTCCACCCGGCTGGGAATCGAACCGCGAACACTCGATTTGTGAGCAGAGCTCGCTACCAAGCCACGTTCATACATAGAAAGATGTGATCAAATGTTCACTTGCATGAATGGTATAGAGTAGATATTTTATGGATGAACAGGTGAGACTGTTAGTATATAAATAAATTTATTTAGGTACAGGTACACATAGTTACATAAATTATATATAACAGAATATGTCTAGATTATGTAGGATAACCCAAAAGAAGTCAGAGTGACTTCATTCCAAGGGATTCCTTGTAATAACTTTAAGTTAAAAGTTAAAAGTTAAAAGTTAAAACAGGTAAGTTAAGTGAAAATTAGTTATAATAATTGCTGGGACTAAGGTAAACTTAGTTATTTATATCAACATTAAAGAGAGGATCAGTTCACAGTATTAGGTACTTGTATGTTAGTTATACAAGAAATTACTCTCCTCACTGTCACATTGTAGCGTTGAAATGAAAAGCTGGGATTTAACATTAACAATGACAAAGAATGATAAGACACATGTGCAACAGTTAGGTATCTTTATTGAGAGATGTTTTACCTGCACAGTAGGTTTCTTCAGTCGAATATAGAGCAGGCAGCAGAAGCAGTGAGATTTAAAGACGACACAATCTGTCCATCACCCATGAAGACTGATGCGTCTTTAAACACGTTAAAATGTTAATATCTGTTTGTGTTATACATCTATACGAACACTGCTGACAGCAGGTCGAATACCTATTTACACCTGAGTCAGTAATCACTCTGATAAGTAACGTACGTTTGTTCTATCACCGACCAAACTATCGCTCAGGCGATAGACTGGTCAGTGACTCTGATTGCTGCTAGCCACATACATCGCATTTAGTATGATCATCTGTATCGAAAAATAAGGTGAGGAGAACGAAAATGAAGAGGATGAAGAAAGCGAAGAACTGCAGGTCAAGCTGTACTCGCCTATTTGTGGTTGCAGGGGTCGAGTCATATCTCCTGACCCCGCGTCCTCACTGATCGCTAATATGTCCTCTAATAAACCTCGTCTTAAAACGATGTACGGCTCCTGCCTCCACTACGTCATTTTCCAGATTGAAATTACTACTGTATTTACCTTGAAACCAGCAATATATTTACTGTAGTCAAAGGTGCACACACAAAAGTCATTAGTGAACATTCTAATGTTACTAGTGAACATGCCTAAATATCTAGCGAGCTCACTGATGTCGCTTATGTGAACTCGCTGAAACTAACTGCTACGTACTCACTGAAGTCACTGAAACCTAAGAAAAATTTAAGATTTAATTAACCCTCCATGTTGCTAGTTTAATATGTTTATTTTGCACCCCATACCCATTCTGTGGGCGGTAGTCAAAAGATTACAGAGGTACATAATTGGTCCAGGAACTGGACTCCAAAGTTTTGAAAGCTGAGCAAGTTACAAAGGTAATGAACTCACAATTTACGAAGGTAATGAACTCCAGGTATGTCTGGTCACAATCATGACAAGTTACAAAGGTATTTACAGATTACATAGGTACGTAATGGGTCCAGGGACTGTGCCCCCAAAGTTTTGTTAGCTGAACTAGGTACAAGGGTAATGAACTCACAAGTTACAAAGGTAATGAATCCTGTAAGAATGGTTACTTACGTTTATACATGGCTACAATCATGAACAAATTGTCGAGTAATGAGCAATTCACACTTCCACACCCGGCCACAACTGTAGTGAGTTATTGGTGCAAATATTGATTATTGAGTCACACACACACACACACACACACACACACACACACAGGAGCTTGGACTCGATCCCTGCAACCTCAACTAGGTGAGTGTACACACGCACACGCGCACACAAACACACACATGCACACACACACACACACACACACACACACACACGCACGCACGCACGCACACACACACACACACACACACACACACACACACACACACACACAGGAGCTTGGACTCGATCCCTGCAACCTCAACTAGGTGAGTGTACACACGCACACGCGCACACAAACACACACATGCGCGCACACACACACACACACACACACACACGCACACACACACACACACACACACACACACACACACACGTGGTAATGCTTTATTCACAGCTAGCAAAATCAGGGTATTTCTCCAGAATGGTCTGTAATATGTCACTGTGGATAAAATACTTTGCCATTTCTTGAACATTTCTGAGTGAGTTGTCTCTAAATTCGTTAATTTTATCGCACTCCAGTACATAATGACGCAGGGTGTGACAACAGTCCATCTGGCAAAGTTTACATTTCGTTTGATTTAACCTGCCAAAGATACTTGTAACCCAGTCGGAGCCGGGCGGTAGTGACATCCAAGAGTCTGTTTATTTTGTTGGATGCACCATAGACATGTGGCTCCTCCTGCATGATAGAATGATGATAGATGGACTGACTGGTGTCAATCTCCCTGAGTCTTAAGTCAATAAAATTCACTTGAAGTTCTTTTCTTATTATTGTTTTCAAACTACTACCTGACAAGCCAAGATTGTAATCTACTCCCTCGAAGACCAATGTGAGATGGAATCCACAGCATGTGCACTCTGGCTCCACTGTCCACAATCTTACCATACCTATGTCTGGCTTCTGATACAAGCATGCCACTTAATGAGTTGAGATTATTATTATAATTTATGCTTAATGAGTTGAGAGCATTTATGAATGACAGAGATTCAGTTATAATTAAACTGTCAATCTTAGATACATAGATGCATTTCAGTGCAAGGAGTATGGCAAACAGTTCTGTCTGAAGGGTAGAGGCCCAATTATTGATGCGTGCTCCAATTTCTTTAAGAGAGCCAACCATCACTCTGTATGACAACAGCAGCACTACCAGCTGCACGAGTGGATTGGTGAACAGAACCATCAACGTAAATAATTTGCGAGTGTGTGCTGTGTGACTACGTTATCAATACAGCTTATGGCATCATGTTTGGCTTCAAGGCGAAGTTTTGGTTGTGATTTAAGAAGTAGTTTTGGGGGGGGGAAATGGAGGAATGGTTGTTTGGATTGGGGTAATATCCCATGGAGCGGAGAAGTGCCGCTGTTGCCTAACTTGACATAGATCATGTATCTGATTCATGCGGAGGTCGGTTCCAGTTTTTTTTTCGATCCATCTGGAGGAGTGTTCGCCAGTGCTGAGGAAAGTTTGGAGGGCTTCTGTGCAGGGGTTTGAATGGGCTTGCCTGAGCATATTAACCCCAATTAGGATATTTCTTTCAGTAACATGATCTCTTATGCTTGGAATATCAAGTTCTTTTTGCATATTTAAAATTTTGGCAGTAAGAGGGCATCCTAAAATGATTCTCATTGCTTCGTTCAGCAGTTTTTCCAGCCCTCCAAGCTTCCAGTCAGACACAAGAGCAAGTAGTGACGCAGCATAATCAGCCAATGATCTAATATAAGCAAGATACATCATTTTCACAATTTTAACATTAGCAACATACCTGGGGTGAAACCCAGCCACAACTCTAAGTGCTCTCAGTCTTTCTTTGTATTGGCTACAAAGTCTTGTTACAACAGGTCCAAGAAGTGGAACCTCAAAGCCTAGATACCTGTATCTGCTTACATATTCTAGAAGAGACCCATCATGCAACTGGATCTGACGAACTGTGCCTCTCTGTCGAGGAGGACGCCTATTGAGTATCTTTGTTTTATCAGCAGAGATTATCAACCCCAGGTCCTGACACGAGGCTAGTACATGATTAAGAATGTTTTGGGTGTTGGAGAATCCGGTGGTGTGAATCATTATATCATCAGCAAAACTAATCATATAATGATGGGGTTGGCTAGGCATAACATTAAGTAAGGCATTAATTTTTTTTTATATTTTTATTTAGAAACACAGTATACATTATACATGTTGCGATACATAATGACCTAACAAGAAAAAGTAAGCAACAATATAAGAAAACCTAGAACTAAACAGAGGACAACCTACACCTGAACATTCCTCAACCAAAAAATAGCTTTGTAGATGAATGGTTCAGAGAACCGACATGTTGATAAATTAGACACATATGCAACTCTTGGGTCTAATTTATCAAAAAATAGCTACAACACAAAACTGGTTCTCTTATTCACATATTGTATAAAAACTTTATATACAAAACATTAATTATACACTAATGCCTTTTACTCACAATTGTGTTGTATAGTAACATTTTATGTACATAGACATTCGAAAACTAAAATCCCCAATACAATATTTTCGAGGAGACTAATAGTACACCCCACACCCAATATACCCTAACAAACACATCTTATGCAACATTGCATACACTAGAATAAATGATAAGTTAAAAGAAAAAACAAATTGTATGATATATGCCTCCTCTCACCACATACAAGGTACACAGTATGAACAGTTTGAAAAATATCCCCTTAATCCGTATGTGTATATATATTCCTACCTCATTAACCTCCAGTCAGAGATGAGCACTTAATAGGGCAACGTTCAATGCCGTCTCCTATAACATAGAACATTCTAACACTGACAAGGTTGACATAAACAGTAAGTACATGATCTTGGTGCATGCAGGCACCTCGCCCTTACTACAGTAGTAAAGGAGAATAAGAATCATACATTAGTCTCTTGGGCAATGAAACAAAAAACCTCACTTCTTTCACAACACAAAAAAATCTGTGCACATTATTACCAAAATATCTTCCATTTGGTCCCTCTGTTAAAAGTGTCGAAGTGGACACCTTGGCAGAACCTTCAGAATCGAGTAAAACATACTAATGAAACCTCCACCTCGCTCCCAGAAGCCCCATTTCATTAACCGGACACACCACACACACACAGACCTATGCACACAACACACACACATGCACATGCGCACACACACACACACACACACACACACACACACACACACACACAAAAGCTCCCATAAAGACAGAGTCTTACATCATGTTAAAACATGGATCGGTGAATGAGAGTCGATTGACCACTTCCAAAACCCAGAACCATTCACTCAGGAAAGACTCTGTCAATCGACAGAAGCTATACCTTGGGTTCCTGTGCCATGCAACGTCTATAATATATTTTCATACTGAAACCCCTTGTGAACTATTAAGGAATACAAACGTCTAGTCTCGAGGACAACTGGCTTCGTCCTCATCTTAGGAACATGACGCAAATGTTGTCTAACATACACCACTGTAGCAGCCACCATCACCGCACTTCCTTACTACATTCATCCCCAATTACTCATCACTCACCTCCGGAAGCCAACCCCTTGCCGTCCTTCCCCGGCAGCAACCGTAGCAGTCGTGAGACCGTCGATCCCCGATAACTCTCCAGAAAAAGAGTAACCCACTGGCCCCCATATAAGCTCCTATTCCTACCCACCGACCTGTAAAAACTGCCCGCTAAAGCCCCCCCCCCCAGTAACACAAAAACACCCCTTTATCGGGCAAATGGCCATAAAATTAGAAATTCAAACTGAACTCCCTATAGTGGATAGAGTAACTCAATATAAGGCCAATGAGCCCATATAAATGGAATTCTGATGGTTAGTTTTCAAGTAATTGCAAATCTCTGAAGCACGAAAATTTTCGACCTTGCCCGACATAGGGAGTATAAATCTGAATGTTGCAAACTTGCAATTGTTAATAAAACACCCAATAACTATTTTTTAAATTTATTATAGAAACAGACAATATCAAAAACATAAATGGAACTTGTATCAAAACAGTTTGTATGTATTAAAAAAAATATAAAAATGAAACAAATAGCAACAAGGACACATTGCAAAGGGATAACACTTTCAAGTCCCATATTGATAAATTAGACACATGTGCAACTCTTGGGTATCTTTATTGAGGAAACGTTTCGCCACACAGTGGCTTCATCAGTCCATACATAGGAGAAACTTGAAGAACAGGAGGAGAATGAGGTAATCAGTCCCTCAACCTTGAGTCAATGTGGTCAGTCCATCAATCTTGATGGACTGAACACATCGACTCAAGGTTGAGGGACTGATTACCCCATTCTCCTCCTGTTCTTCAAGTTTCTCCTATGTATGGACTGATGAAGCCACTGTGTGGCGAAACGTTTCCTCAATAAAGATACCCAAGAGTTGCACATGTGTCTAATTTATCAACATGTCGGTTCTCTGAACCATTCATCTACAAGTCCCATATTCCTGAGATTCATGAGGAAGACCAATTATTCTATATTGCTAATTGATAGTATGGTAGTCGCTGAAGCAATTTCTATTACTCTTTATGCACAGATTTACTTTGCATACAGAACACTGGAATGAGGATGTGACATATTTCTTCGAGTTGCTGCAATACTTGCAACTAAACAGCTTTTTCCCTGCCAGTGGCAAGTGTTTTAGAGTTCTGTCAAGCCTAACACTGTCATCAGGCCTTTGTGCATGTTGGCCCTGAACAGCTTTCACTATGTTGACAATATTGGAAGTACATGGTGAATTACTTGGTGAAGGTCTTGTAGATGTTCTTAGGGTGCTGCCTCATATTTTGACCTGGTGCTGGAGGGCTCCCCATAAAACAATTTCTCATTGATCTGGAAGGACAATAAAAACCTCCCATTCATATGTGGGGAAGACAGCCACCCCTTGCAGCGTCTCCCGACGGTACTCAACTCCCACCAGCCTCCCTATGCACAATCGCCGCACATCTCAAACCCTTAACATATATTGCAACATATCCTCACACACTTCCAGGCCCCTCCCACTCCATCAACATCGAACATCCCTCATCACCTCCCCCACATGCCACCCCCTGACCCCCCCTCTGAGGTATTGCATCTTGACATAAATTGCCCTCACCCTGGGCCCCAATGCCAACAAACCCAATCCCCTCTGATGCACGCCAGTCATTACTACGTCACGTCCCAACCACGCCCTCCCATAACCCCATATGTACCTTAACGCCCTCCTTTGGATGTCTATTACATCACAATCCCTCAAGGGATATACTGCCACCTCCCTCCAAACCTTACTGTATACCAACGAATTCACGACCACTGCCCTTTGATGCAACGTAACATCTCCGCCCTGTCCCTAACCGCCTCTGAATTAACCCTTCTACTGTCCTGCCTATCCACTGTGTACCAAATCCCACAAATCTTGATCCATTCCACGACATTTCATCCTAACCCCTGACCCAATCTCCCGCCTACCCAAGTGCCCACCTCTAACAACATCGACTTGCTTTTTTGTTCACCCTCATTCCTGTTACGGCCCCAAAATTCTCGATGACTCTACCCACCCTTGAAAAATCCTCCTTTCCACTAAGTACGATCGTTGTATCATCAACATAACCCACAACACCCCCTTCATTCCCCTCAGCACCCACCCCACACAACTCTCGGTCGACAAGCTCATAAAATGGATTCTGTACACAAGCAAATAACAGTTGTGAAAACGGGCAATCCTGCCACAAACCCCTCTCCATACAAATCTCACAACCTAACCGATCGTTCACCTGCACGCGCATCCTCGCCCCCATATACAATGCATCCACCCACCCTACCACCTTGGCTCCAAAACCCAAACGACTCAAGCACTCACATAAAAACACCCTGTCCACACAATCATACGCATTCTCCCAATCCACACCTAGAACCCCTCCCTCCACAGCCCTCTAAGAAATCCCTTATGCACCCGTGTCCTTCCCACATACTCCTCGTAAGGCATTAATGAGAATATTGAATAATGTTGGACTGAGCACACCTCCTGTGGAGTTCCTAATTCAAAGTCTTTAGTTACACTTCTATGTCCCTGGAATAACACAGACGACTTTCTGTTGGACAGGTAGCCTTTAATCCAGTGGAGAAGCCATCCTCCAACATTCATTCTGGCAAATTCACTAATGATTACATGTCGGTTGGCTACATCAAAAGCAGATTTAAGGTCAAGGAAAGTAGTGTATGAGCTGTCAGTATGCAGGGTGAGAAAGGTGGCTATGCAATGATGTATGCTCCTTCCATGCATGAAACCATGCAACCGGGGAGACAAGAATTGTTTGATTCTGTACATGAGACGATTAAGAATCATTCTCTCAAATGTTTTACCCAAGCAGCTAGTAAGAGATATTTGGAGAAATGCATTTTGTTGATTGGGCTTAGGAATTGGAATGATGAGGCTGTTGGTCCAAGATTGAGGGAGCTCCCCAGTTACATAGCTCATGTTACATAATTCAAGTAATGGATTACCTGGTACTCGACACAGCAATCTGAATATGTTGTAAGTAATACCATCCTCATCAGGCGATGTGGAGTTGCCCTTAGTGCTGCATCAAGTTCATAATTAGTGAAAGAAATGTTGCAGTCATCTTCTTTGCTGAGCATAAAACAAAAACAAGTCTCTCCCTTGCATCATATTTGTCATTTAATTTTGCCTGTGTGGTACTGGGAAGATTGTCATAGCTAGATGTAGCAGCCCAAGCACAAACTCATTCGCCCTATGTAAGGGATGAGGGTGCGCCATCTACCCAGTTCTGTTACCCTTAATTCTATTTATGTCCCTGTAGTGATACTGCTCCTGTGGGGAGCAGCAGCAGGATAATACTGCACCACCTCTCGGGGCCCTTAACTACAACAACAGTTTGGTGTGTGTCATGGGCGCCAACATATGGTGTGTGATTCTCTTCTCTTCTACTATCCCTATGTTAGTGATGCAGATTACATGGTGAGTTTAAATATGTGGCCTGTAGTTATAACTTTTCTCTTGACATATGCAAGACATCACCATCCCTGTAGAAGCCGTTATTAGATGTACTAGTCATTATATTTTGTTGTTGCAGAAGTACTATGAAGATTCTATGTTCAATAAAGCCTAGAGATAAGGTCTGTGTTTCTATCACAACAGTCCCTTCATGCCTGGCTAAGTGGGGTGTGAGCATTATCCAGATAAATTCATCTTCCATTATATATCAGAGCCCCCTGCCTCTTGACAGTTTTCTTTTATTGCTTCAGAATCTTGCACAGAAAATACGAATCAAATAGAACTTTAAGGGGAAACAAATTTTTTTCCACTTAAACCGTGTAAAAATTTTACACATAAATCCAAATTAGTTTGCATTCCTCTACAAACAGAGAAAGTAAGTTAATTTAGGTACAGGCACACACATTCAGTGGGTCCTGAGAGAGGGAGCAGAAATACCATGTGTGCCACTAATATCAATTTCAACACATCTCTCGATAAAGGACAACTACCTGATGTGTTTAAACTGCTAATGTTGTTATAATCTTTAAGAAAACAGACTGGTCGCATTAAACCAAAGACCATTGTCACTGACATGCATAATATGCAAAGTCATGGAAAAGCTTATCAGGAAAAGACTGGTGGAACACCTAGAAAGGAATGATACACGATAACCGTGCTGATTAGGGAAAATCCTGCGACATAAACCTACTGATGTTTAATGACAAGGTGAAAGAAGTGAGAGAGAGAGAGAGAGAGAGAGAGAGAGAGAGAGAGAGAGAGAGAGAGAGAGAGAGAGAGAGAGAGGGCGGACTGCATTTTCTTGGACTGCAAGAAGGCTTTCGACACAATTTTGCACAAGAGATTAGTGCAACAATTAGAGGAACAGGCAGGAATAACAGGAAAGACATTGCATTGGATCAGAGAATACCTGACAGGAAGAAAACAACGAGTGATGGTACGTGATGTTGTGTCGGAGTGGAAGCCTGTGACTTGGGGGTTCCACAGGTGTCAGTCCTAGGGCCGATGCTATTTTAGGTATAAATAATAATAATTAATAATAATAATAATAATAATATAACTTTATTTACTACAAGTACATGTACAAGGTATACAGGCCTAGCTGACGAGTGGAACAAACTCCGGAGTACAGTTATTCAGGCTAAAACGTTGTGTAGTTTTAAAAATAGGTTAGATAAATACATGAGTGGGTGTGGGTGGGTGTGAGTTGGACCTGACTAGCTTGTGCTGCTGGGTCTGGTGCAGTGCTCCATCCTTGAGTGGAGGTGACCAGACTGGGTGTGTCATTGGGCTAATCCGGGATGGGGGTCATTGGTCTTATCCCGGGGGGGGGGCATGGACCTGCTCCGCATGGGTCAGTAGGCCTGTTGCAGTGTTCCTTCTTTCTTATATTCTTAAGTCCCTTGTTATGCAGAGCATTTCGGGCAAATTAGGTCAGTTTTGTCCCAGGATGCGACCCGCAACAGTCGACTGACACCAGGTACCCATTTTACTGATGGGTGAACATAGACAACCAGTGTAAGGAAACATGTCCGTTTTTCCACCCCTTCACCGAGAATTGAACCTGGACCCTCAGCGTGTGAAGCGAGATCTTTTGCACAATGTACTGTTTCGCACCACGTAATGAGTGCGACATATTCTGTCGGGGAGACCAGCCGAGACCTTCACGCATGCCTTTAGAAACATGACTGCAGAATGGTTAAAACAGGAAATGCTTACATAGTCCATCGCTACTTTCCTTCTCGCATCATGGATTGCGGAAGAATTCAATTGTCACACTACGGTAACGACAGGGCCAGACGCAGAATTTTGTAAGTAGCGGAAATTGAACTCATTAACACCATTTAACAGGACAGCGGAATTTACTTGCTAACTGGACCATCTGACCACATTTTCCGTGATATACATGAACAAAACATAAACATATCACCTTAGCCCTCCAACCCCCAACTCTCACCAATACCTGACTTCACAACTAGCGTTTCTTGTTAAAAGCTTGAATTAGTTGTGGGCTGTGTACATTATATGTCCTAATTTGTCATTTTAGGTGAAGACATTGGGATACTAGTGACCATGTTATAAGTTATAATTGCCTCTTCTGATTCACTATCGATTTTCAAAACTAATATTTTATGCATTACAAACTTATCACTTATGCGTGCACTGACGTACATGGGGTTGGGTTTACGATACACGAGGATACCTTCCTGGTCCTCACAGCAACAGAGATAGAGCTACAATTATTATTATTATAAGCAGCAAGTTGGGAATGAGAGGCAATCAGGCTTGATTCGAGTGAAGAGAGGATATATTCAGTGCTGTGAATCAAGATTCAACACCAAGACACTCCCCCTTTCCTTGAAGAGCTGTTAAGGGGGAAGAGATTCCCTGATGTCAGTCTTCAGTAATGTATACACAAATAACCCGCACATAGAAGAGAGGAGCTTACGACGACGTTTCGGTCCGACTTGGACCATTTACAAAGTCTTTTGTAAATGGTTCAAGTCGGACCGAAACGTCGTCGTAAGCTCCTCTCTTCTATGTGAAGGTTATTTGTGTATCGTTCCAGTCACGGTATTGTGCCTTTATTATTTTTTTTTTCAGTAATGTAAACAAAGATGACTGATGTAAACACATGTAGTGAGGGTAAGAACGGTGGTTGTCTGTAAGATACAGACAGATGATTTGGACAAACTGTAACAATGGACCGTCGAGCTGTAAATTGTGTTGTACCTCAGACAGCTGAAAGTAATGAAGATTGTTCTGAGTAAAGTACACACCCAGGTAATGTCAGTGGTATAAATAAGACACGTTAATGTAGGGACTGACTTTACCCCCACCGGTTACCAGCCTTGCTTCCTCCTCTTATTATATTCCTACTCTTCCTTCCTTCCTTCCTTCCTTTTATACCTGAGAGTTTTCCTTCTTTCCCTTTTCTTATACTCCCCCTTTCCTCCTCTACCTTCCTTCATTCTTCATTCGCCTGTCAGCCTTCTTCTCCCTTCTCTAATCTCATGTTCTTTTCTTATTCCTCCACCTTTATAAATTCTTTTCCCGCTTCTTTCTATTCTTCCTCCACCTTCCACTATTCTTCCTTTACCTGCTACTATTCTTCCTCCATCATCCTCTATTCTCCGTCCACTTTTCATTATCTTTTTTTTCACATTTCTTCATACACCTTCTCGTCTTTTCTTTCCTGCATCCTTCTACCACCTTTTTCTATTCCATCTACTCCTTCCTCTATTCCTCATCCACTTTCCCATATTCCTCTTTTTTCCTCTACTCTTCTTTCACTTTGCTTCATTGTTCCTCCACCTTCTTCTTTTCTTCATCCGCCTTCCTCGTTTCTTCGTTCACTTAGTCTTCCTTCACTTACCTTTGTTATTCTAGTTATTTGTTTCTTGCATAAGTTGTTTAGATGAAGTTTAGACTCCAGGCTGAGAGACTGATTACCTCACACTTCTCATCTTCCACCGTTCTCTGTATTTGACTGAAGAAGCCACTGGCTGGTGAATGGTTTCCAGAATAAAGTTTCCCAAATGCTGCTCATGTGTCTCATTTATCCATTCTTACTCCACTTAGGTGTGTAACTGGACGTTCTAGGACCTGCAGCATGTGGGACAGTAGCCGAGTAAAGGCGAGAAGGGTTGGTAGAGTCCTCAGCTCACACACTGAGGTCCGTGGCTCGATACCCGGTACGGGTGGAAATATCTGGGCGTGTTTCGTAAGAACATAAGAAAGAAGGAACACTGCTCCAGGCAGTTCAGCAGTTAAGCCACTGATCCAACCTAGTCAGGTCCCAGGTCACATCCACTTAAGGAGCACGGCATCAGAGGTATTAGCACAAGCTAGTCAGGTCCAACTCACACCTACCCACACCCACTCATGAATTTATCTAACCTATTTGTAAAGCCACACAGCGTTTAAGTTTCGATGACGATACTCGAGAGTTTGTTCCACTCATCCACAACTCTATTATCAAACCAATGCTTTCCTATATCCTTCCTGAATCTAAATTTTTCCAACTTAAAACCATTGCTGCGAGTCCTGTCTTGGCTAGATATTTTTAGCACGCTATTTATATTTCCTTCATTTATTGCCTGGTGGCTAACGCTCTCGCTTCACACGGCGAGGGCCTGAGTTCGATTCCCAGCCAGAGTAGAAACATTGGACGTGTTTCTTTCCACCTGTTGTCTATGTTCCCCATCAGTAAAATGGGTACCTGGGTGTTAGTCGACTGGTGTGGGTCGCATCCCGGGACACTGACCTAATTTGCCCGAAATGCAGAGCATAACAAGGGAGTTTCTATATAGTAGTATGTCATTGTTGTCAGCTAGGACTGTATACCTTGTACATGTACTTGTAGTAAATAAAGATATTATTATTATTTATACACCTCAATCATATCCCCCCTAATTCTACACCTTTCTAGAGAGTGCAGATTCAGGGCCCTCAGTTTATCCTCATAGGGAAGATTTCTGATACATGGGATCAACTTTGTCATCCTCCTTTGTACGTTTTCCAGAGCATTTATATCCATTCTGTAATATGGTGACCAGAACTGTGCAGCATAATCTAAATGAGGCCTAACCAAAGATATATAGAGTTGAAGAACAACTTCATTAAGCCACCTGCTGTCCCTGTTCACCAAGCAGTAAGTAGATACCTAGATGTTAGCCGACTGTTGTGGGTCGCATGCTGGGGACAAAATTAACTTAATATGCCCGAAATGCTCTGCATTTCTGGCATCTTAAGTTTTCTATGTAGTATGTCACCGATGTCAGTTACGTCTGTGTAAATTGCATCATGTACTTCTAGATATAAAGATTATTATTATTATTATTATTATTATTATTATTATTATTATTATAAACTCATGAATATTCTGGAGAAGTCAATAGTAAAACTCATGTTTCAGTAGGTACCTCCTCATAAGTCAGACAGACCCGACCTGCACCACCAGTAGGTACCTCCTCATAAGTCAGACAGACCCGACCTGCACCACCAGTAGGTACCTCCTCATAAGTCAGACAGACCCGACCTGCACCACCAGTAGGTACCTCCTCATAAGTCAGACAGACCCGACCTGCACCAGTAGGTACTCATAAGTCAGACAGACCCGACCTGCACCACCAGTAGGTACCTCCTCATAAGTCAGACAGACCCGACCTGCACCACCAGTAGGTACCTCCTCATAAGTCAGACAGACCCGACCTGCACTACCAGTAGGTACCTCCTCATAAGTCAGACAGACCCGACCTGCACCACCAGTAGGTACCTCCTCATAAGTCAGACAGACCCGACCTGCACCACCAGTAGGTACCTCCTCATAAGTCAGACAGACCCGACCTGCACCACCAGTAGGTACCTCCTCATAAGTCAGACCCGACCTGCACCACCTCTGGCAAGCAACCTGGAAAACTCAGCATAAGTTTACCCTTGTTTCAGTTTCATCAAACGAGAGGCGAGTTGGTAGGTTATAGGAATGAATACGTATTCCGCAAAGACAGTTTATTTTTAACTTCCTCAGAGTGAATGTACTTCTCATGGGGCAGCGGAACCGTACACCCCTGAGCTTTCTCAGTTAGGATCGTGTGTAACAGCGAAGACCACTGTTTTTTTCTCTCACTTCAAAACAAGTGCCTGGGTTCCAGGAAACATGGAACCCAAGAAACATTTGTGTTGAATGTTGTAATCTCTCGCTCGAGACTCCGTCTGTTTTTTATGCTGAGGATTATTACCCTTAGATCGCTGATATCGCACTTCTCGCTTCTACTCCTCATTACTTAAAATGCTTTGAGGACTTATTCATTGCATTTGCATCTTTAATAACCCTCCATCCTGTCATATTGTTACTCATCGAGGGGACAAGCCTGAAAATTGAGCCATGAAGGCGGTGTAGTCCTAAAGCGTAAACTGGGAGGAATCTTAGGTAGAGTCCCAGCCTCTTCTGTAGGTTGTGGATAATCTGTTCGTGGAGAAGGGGACAAGGGAAGGTCTGGTAACTATGAGTAGGTGACTCAGAAGACTGTTGTGGGGAGCTCACTGAGGAGTTAACCGGTCCCCCTACTGGTCGTTGTTGCAAGAATTCTGTTCCAGTTAATGGATTATGACCCTCAATATGAGAGTTAGTAACAGTTAGAATGGCCATAGCTTCTCTTTCAGTTGCCTTCTCAGGTTCACAGTCAAATAAACTCTCTGTACTAATTTTTTCCCTATTAGACTGCTTCGTAGGGGATAACACCATACACGATATCACCAGATCAGATAGAACCTTGCAAAACGCTTCTCTATAAACTAATGCTGGAAACTTCCCTTATAAGCTATCCCAAGATATAGTGCAATTTTCCAACACTTCTGCTGTGAAATGTGTTTAATTTACTCAAAATCAACTTGCCACGAAATGATGCATGTTCAGTCATTTAGAATTTAGAATATTACAGGAGAAATTATCATAGGTACTTGATTGGAACAGTAGAATACTTAATTGGGAGGAGGTTCACTGCAGAGATATAATCCAACATTATTAAAACAACAGAGCTTTACCTTAAAATGTTGAGCTGTAGTTCCTGGCTCCAGGATAGGCCCCCCAATTTATTACATGCCAGTGATAATTGCCCAGTTGGTCAAGATTAATACCTTTAATGCTGGCCTATCTATTTGCCGCAATAAAAAGAGTTACTGAAATTGAATTAGCAATACGATGAAATTAAAAATAAAGTTAACCACAGTTCATTTGATCCAGCTGCGTTAATTATATATATGCTGGCCGATTCCCACCAAGGCAGGATGGCCCGAAAAAGAAAAACTTTCACCATCATTCACTCCATCACTGTCTTGCCAGAAGGGCGCTTACACTACAGTTTTTAAAACTGGAACATTAACACCCCTCTTTCAGAGTGCAGGCACTGTACTTCCCATCTCCAGGACTCAAGTCCGGCCTGCTGGTTTCCCTGAATCCCTTCATAAATGTTACTTTGCTCACACTCCAACAGCACGTCAAGTATTAAAAACCATTTGTCTCCATTCACTCCTATCAAACACGCTCACGCATGCCCGCTAGAAGCCCAAGCCCATCGCACACAAAACCTCCTTTACCCCCTCCCTCCAACCTTTCCTAGGCCGACTCCTACCCCGCCTTCCTTCCACTACAGACTGATACACTCTTGAAGTCACTATTTCACTCCATTCTCTCTACATGTCCGAACCACCTCAACAACCCTTCCTCAGCCCTCTGGACAACAGTTTTGGCAATCCCGCACCTCCTCCTAACTTCCAAACTACGAATTCTCTGCATTATATTCACACCACACATTGCCCTCAGACATGACATCTCCACTGCCTCCAGCCTTCTCCTCGCTGCAACATTCATCACCCATGCTTCACACCCATGTAAGAGCATCGGTAAAACTATACTCTCATACATTCCCCTCTTTACTTCCAAGGACAAAGTTCTTCGTCTCCACAGACTCCTAAGTGCACCGCTCACTCTTTTCCCCTCATCAATTCTATGATTCACCTCATCTTTCATAGACCCATCCGTTGACACGTCCACTCCCAAATATCTGAATACATTCACCTCCTCCATACTCTCTCCCTCCAATTTGGTATCCAATCTTTCATCACCTAATCTTTTTGTTATCCTCATAATCTTACTCTTTCCTGTATTCGCTTTTAATTTTCCTATTTTACATACCCTACCAAATTCATCCATCAACCTCTGCAACTTCTCTTCAGAATCTCCCAAGAGCACAGTATCATCAGCAAAGAGCAACTGTGACAACTCCCACTTTATGTGTGATTCTTTATCTTTTAACTCCACACCTCTTGCCAAGACCCTCGCATTTACTTCTCTTACAACCCCATCTATAAATATATTAAATAACCACGGTGACATCACACATCCTTGTCTAAGGCTTACTTTTACTGGGAAATAATCTCCCTTTTTCTTACATACATGCATATATATATATATATATATATATATATATATATATATATATATATATATATATATATATATATATATATATATATATATATATAATTATTTATATATATAAATAATTGTGTGTGTGTGTGTGTGTGTGTGTGTGTGTGTGTGTGTGTGTGTACAGTACAAACGCTAACAGGCGATTTTAACAATACTGAACAAGCCACGTTCATTGCCGGCTACTTGTTAAGGTAGGGTAAGTCCAGCTCCCGCTATTCCCCCCCCCCCCTTTTCCCCCTCCCCAAAAGTGATAGTTTGCTTGCCGGCTACTTGTTAAGGTAAGGTAATTCTAGCTCCCGCTATTCCCACCTTTTTTTCCCCCCATCCCTAAAGTGATAGTTTGATTGCCGGCTGCTTGTTTAGGTAGGGTCAGTCTAGCTCCCGTTATCCCTTCCCCCCCCTCCGAAAGGTGACGTGTGGCGCTCCGGTCCAAAAAGTAATCACTAGACTCACAGCTCCCAGCACTACTGTAAGTACATGCCTGCCTTGTATTCTAGTGGATTTATTGGTTGAAAGCTTCACTTTTGACCAATAATAAACTTAGTCCTTTCAGTCTTGCTCTAGGTTGACTGTTGTAATGATCAGCACGTCTTTTAGGTATTGTACTTATCATGGAGAGTGATTTCTTAAGCAGTGGGTGTCCTGTCTATCTTTCCAGCTTGGATGACAGAGAGGGTCACCTGCCAATTAACGAGTAGAATTGAAGGAGACGGACTAACGTGCTGAGATGTCCCAAATTTTGATCCACTTACCTGTTTGTGTATGCAAGTAGCAGGATATAACCCCTCATCATTGCAGTGGAGAAAACCTGCTTTCCTGTCATCTGGAAGGATTGTGGACGGCTAGAAAATCTGTGAAGAACGAGCCGGTGGGTTGTCATCAACACCTGCGACCCCCCCCCATCATCAGCAATGACTACGATTTCAACAACACGCAGTGTCACCAACACCAGACACCCACGTTTTATATACATTTATATTAGCATTGAATTCAGTTATCATTTATATTTTTCATTTTTCATTTTCTTTAATGTAGGATTAATATTTCATATTTAAGTGTTTTATATTTTATATTTTCTAAATAATAAAGTGTTTATGTTTGTCAGTTTTCATTCTTTTTCTATACATTAATTTTCCTGAGGAGGAGCCAGCCTTGGTAATACTGTCTGAAGTTGTTACAGGGCTGGGTAAGCCTTCACAGGGCTGTCCTCTACTAAATCACCCCCACTCGTCCTCTCACACCTCCCCTTTCGAGGTAACGGGAGGGAGGGAGGGACATCAGAGGTTAACAGAAAGTAGGTTACAGAATAATAAGGGAAAACAGTGTGGATAGGGTTCGTGGAGATATGAAGGTTGGAGATAAACACACTTGTTGGATGGTAACACTATATTGCAGAGTGTGCGAAGGGAGAGCCCAAACTGCCTGTTGTTGCCTGGAAGGTCTAACGGGAACTGAGGCCAATGCAGCACGTCCCATGCACTCAGGCGGCATCACGTGACGTCATACAAACTAGTCACTAGGCCTAGCAAAGGGGTCGTGTATGTAAAACATATGGATGGTACTAACTATGATACTCAGATAAGCTGTACAACACATGTAGGGGATCAGCAACTATGCTGACAGCTCAGTCATGTTACGCATGTCGTCTCGATATACAATACTACGCTATAGGTTGAACAGGCCGGTGGCTCTGGGCTGATTCTATACAATAGCAAGGACATATGTAACTTAGAACTAATGGATGGTATCGTAATGGTTGTTAACGTAATGAGTTTTAGCGTAATGCATTACGAATTATAAGAACAAATCATGGAATAATAAAGGATGGAATTGATCGATTGATCTGTATTCATGCACTCTACGGATTCTGAGGAAGAATATATATATATTTACAAAGGTGAAAGTAATTAACAGCAAAGGCAGATCTGGCACTCTCAGATCATTACTGCTAAATTCTCAGAATTCGGAGGGAATGTGAACACAAAAATAAAAATGTTTTGAAAAAAAAAAACTGATCAGCTAATAAAAACACACAGTTGACAACTTCATTCATCTTGAACATCTAATTATACAGACTATGTACACTTAAACCCAACTCTACAAGGATAAGATTTACATATACAGAATGGTTATCATCTTTGGGAGGATCGAACTTCTTTGCAATGGCTAACACATGCCTTGATTGAGGGAGATCTGAACAAGTATCTACAAAAGATACAGCTACATTCACTAGTGACTGTGGAATTACTAACTGGTACACTCTTCTGCTAGTAGTACACTACTCGGCTGTTTGATACAGTAATTCTTGACTCATGACAAAGTCACTAATGGGTGCTGGTGGCTTCACAGTCAGAATAAGATCTTCCTGGAGAAGGAATCGAATCACACCAGACCACATGGGATCGGATCTTTCTTACTGGAGGAATGAACAAACTCGGTGGAGTGAATGACTCTCCCCGGTTGAAAAAAGTAACGCTATAACACGCAATATGAGTAATGGGGAACGGATCTACTCTCTCAATGCAAGCACAGGGGAAAAGAAATGAACACGGTCGACAATACTGGTATTCAATCTGAGTCGCACACAGTGACACGAGGTATCAACTATAGAGAGACAAACGTTAGCAACTTGTGAAAGTTACTCGAGAAACAACTTCTTACATTGCAAGGATTACTGTCAACTAGAATGGGATCACCATCTGGAACACTAGGAACAACAACAGACACTCTAGTGAGAGCACTAGCCGCGACAGAGACGTCTTTCTGCAACGGCTTGCGACATCAGCAAGAGATGACATTACTAGTTTCAAGTAATCCTTTTCTGACAAGGCATTCCCTGTGGAGAAACTACTACTTGAACTAGCAGACAATGCAGGGATAGGCTGTGCACTCAAGGCAATCTGAGTGTCCTCGGATGCTTGAGGCAACGGAACACTATCCTGCAAGTCCGAAGGTGTAGGTGGAACAGATGGGAGTGACAGTTACTAGCGCCTGACCGCTCGGCTACGTTGATAAGCAATGCACGGATCTATAGGGACTTAATCTGAACTTCACATTTCGTAGCACTTTAACAACTCTCAGATACAAGCTGTGAGAACAAACACATTGCTCAAGGGCTAGGTATTGTCTTTCAGTCGGTAAGGGAATGTTGGTACTGTGGACTGATTCATATTGACTTTGACTGGCATGATACACTAAGTGAACAAACAAAAGTGACTGGGACATCTTCTCAGGGAACTTACTCAAGAACATGAGAGGCAAGAAAAATAGAGAATATATGACACAGTAAAATTAAATGGGAAGTAATTACTTAACTATTCTGCATAAGTAAAGAAAAAAAATAAGTCACACTGTCGAGCAAGGAAAACTCACATAAAACACTCAACTGGATAAGCAACACTTTGAAAATCAAGAGAAATTGTACTTTACTAGAATTAAATTTACTCAAATTTACTTTAAAGTGAATTAATGGCACAATAAAGAAATTCAACAAAAAAATGATAAATCAAACAAAAATGATAAAATGGAATCAATAAATCTTGTGCAAAATTAAAACAAGCTGGGAAAACAATTCTTATGTAAAAAAAATAAAATGACACACAAGAATAAAATATTATGCACAGAACAAGGAATGTGAAGCTGAAATCACAGAATATTACACTGAAATAAATTGTAGCAATATTGCAAATAACAATTTCTAATCAAAAGTACTGCACAACACAACACTACATAAAAATTTGTGAAAGAAAAAAAATAATGGCAGCACAATGTTTACACAAGAATTATTGCAAAATGAGTCAATATTGCAATAATAAAACAAATTACACACACAAGAAAATGCAGTTTACAAAGCAATAAAAAAAATTATCAAGGAATGAACTGATTGAAGACTTTAACTCTTAATTGCAGCTTAAGCAACACTTATTGAACAAGCAAAAGAATGATTTACTTTAAAAAAAAGGTAAAAATTGCACTAACAGTGAATTTGTTCAATGAAATATGAAAAATAATAAAGAGCAAAAATTACAAAACAGAGAAAGGTTAACACTCACAATAAGGCAGGAACACACATATCAATATATGCACAATACTATGAGAATTTTCTTACAATGAGGCTTGGGGGTGTGAAAAATTGGAAAATAATTTTCTTGCTTCAAACAAAATAATGGCACTATTGTCTGTGGAGATAAGACAAATTAGACACTGCCTAATGAAGGGAATTAACACAAGAATGTTCAACACAGAAAAAAAAATGGCAAATGAATGAAAACAAAAACAGCAAGAATACACAAATGCTGGGAGGAAAACAAAATTGAGACAACACTGAGTTGTGATGAAGAATATAAGGCAACAAGTTACTGAATTACTTCACTGTATAAATTACTAGGCAAGGAACACAATACTGTGAACACAAGATAATTGTGAAGTGTAAACACAAGATTATACTGTTTAAATATTGCACACAACAAGGAAAAAACTTCAAGTATATAAAAAAAATGAACACGTCACAACAGACATAAAAATAAAGCATGAAAATTAACACTGAAGAAAGAGAGAAAAAAAAATTGCAAACAGGATATAATGAACACTGATCAAGAGTCACTGAAAAGAAATGTCACTCAGGAATCACTGCAAAATTGTCTCAACACTCGCAAATGTCTCTATAAAAATATTATCACTGTAGCGACGTTGGTGGAGAATGAGAGCAGTATGTGAGGTTAGGGAAGGTTGGTTGTAGCTGGCGCGGCACCCCACTACTCTCAACACATTGATGCCTCGACAAATTTGCGCTTAAATCAACGATGGACTCACACAGGAGGCTTTTACGTAGGCACACAGGGTCGAAGGAACACTCTTGTCTCTTGACCCCCTATGTGGTCTGCAAAATATGGTGCTAGAACCCGTGATAGGAGTAAAAAAAAATAGTGGTAGTGGGAAGGTGGGTCTATGGAATGAACGGCGTAAGCCACTTGACACCCACACTAGGCACGAAAATATTCTAAGCCGGGCTGGCTTAAAAACCCACAAAATACCACAACACCACAGGGATGATAAAGCACTCAGAACAGCTAGAACTGGAAGCACAAAGCGATGGAGAAGACTGTACCCACGTGGCTTGCTTGAGTACTGAGTTAAGTCACCTGGGTTAGGTGCTGACTGGCTTGGCTTAACCCTTCACACAGACTGGCTTGAGAACTTGTAACGATTAGCACAGCAGGGGTGGAAAGCTGGCTTAGCAGGCAAAGCTGGAATGGTGTAGAGATGGGCTGGACTCCCCCCCCCCCCAGACTGGCTTGGTGGCTTGGCTTACTTTGCAAACCTGGGTCAACCCCTCGGAAGTAATGCAAATAAGCAAATAAAACTAATACACAGATACTGACCAGTAAGTAGGAAGTAACAGGCTGGTGAACGCTTGCTCGGGGTAGCTGGCTTGGGATGTTGAGCGTCACCCGTCTCGGGAGGCCTAAAATGTCACAAAATGGTGACTGGCTCAGTAGAATTACAGGCCCTCCGTTGGCACCATTTGTGGGAAAGGTTCGTGGAGATATGAAGGCTGGAGATAAACACACTTGTTGGATGGTAACACTATATTGCAATGTGAGAAGGGAGAGTACTAACTGCCTGTTGTTGCCTGGAAGGTCTAACGGGAACTGAGGCCGTTGCAGCGCGTCCCACGCACTCATGCGGCATCACATGACGTCATACAAACTAATCACTAGGCCTAGCAAAGGGGTCGTGTTTGTAAAACTTATGGATGGTACTAACTATGATACTCGGATAAGCTATACAACACATATACGGGATCAGCAACTATGCTGACAACAGTAGTCAGCCCAAAACCACATCTAATCGATATCAACTGATCTAGTGCAATATGGACTCATTTTATTTAAGTGGTTAATGCATCTACACACTCAATTTTTTTGTAACTTTACGTTAATGTACGAATCAGATGTACTACTTGTCACCATATACTCTCATACGTCAGATAATGTCACACTAAGTACCAGCAGAGAGGAGTCTCTACAAACATCCTAACATATTAACTACTACCAACATATTTACCTACATGCATCATATTTACCTATCCTGCTTCATGATAGCTGCTGTGTTTCACAATACTAGGACATCAAAAGCGATAAGTCACTCTCACTGATTACTGCCCGAAATGCCTCGGCATGATAGTGGCTTTCTTTGTACCAGTCATATTATGTAATGTAAATATTGTAACTTTAGCATAAATATAAAATTTTATTTTATTTAGTTTCAGGTCATTCTAGGAAACTCATATATATGTTACTAGGTTATCCTAGGAAACTCACATATGTTACTAGGTTAACCTAGGAAACTCACATATATGTTACTAGGTTATCCTAGGAAACTCACATATATGTTACTAGGTTATCCTAGGAAACTCACATATATGTTACTAGGTTATCCTAGGAAACTCACATATATGTTACTAGGTTATCCTAGGAAACTCTCATATATGTTACTAGGTTATCCTAGGAAACTCACATATATGTTACTAGGTTATCCTAGGAAACTCACATATATGTTACTAGGTTATCCTAGGAAACTCACATATGTTACTAGGTTATCCTAGAAAACTCATATATGTTACTAGGTTATCCTAGGAAACTCACATATGTGTTACTAGGTTATCCTAGGAAACTCACATATATGTTACTAGGTTATCCTAGGAAACTCACATATATGTTACTAGGTTATCCTAGGAAACTCACATATATGTTACTAGGTTATCCTAGGAAACTCACATATATGGTACAGTCACATAAACTTTTGTAATTGTACTCTTATGAAGGACTTAAACAGACTTACTATTACTAGTTACCTATGACAATATACCATCAAAACAGTACCAGAAAATGTGAATAATGATTGGGATATATTCTCGCCTTCACCATACCTGGAGTGTACCTGGAGGGTGTTCCGGGGGCCTACGCCCCCGCGGCCGGTCGATGACCAGGTCTCGTTGTGGATCAGGACTTGATCAACCAGGCTGTTAATGCCGGCTGCACGGAAACTGACGTACGAACCATAGACCGGCTGATCAGGTACTGACTTTAGATGCCTGTCCAGCTCCCTCTTCAGAACAATCAGGGGTCTATCGATAATCTCCCTTATGTATGCTGGGAGGCAGTCTTAGGCCCCTTTCACTTGTGTTGTCTCTTAGCCTACTCATGGCACCCTGCTTTGATTGGGGGAATGTTGCACCGCCTGCCGAGTCTTTTGCTTTCGTAGGGAGTGATTTCTTTGGGCAGATTTGGGACTAGTCCTTCTAGGATTTTCCAAGTTTATATCATGTGTATTCCTTTCATGCGTTCCAAGAAGTACAGGTCAAGGGACTTCAACCGTACCCAGTAGTTTATGTGTGTGTTTTTTTGTATTTATACGTGCAGTGAAAATTCTTTGTATATTCTCCAGGTCGGCAATTTCGCCTGCCTTGAAAATGGTAATTCGTGTACAGCAGTACTCCTGCCTAGAGATTATTATTATAATCATGGGGAAGCGCTAAACCCGTAGGATTATACAGCGCATGTGGAGGGGGCGTAAGGTATTCAGTCTCAATTCAGGGAACCAGAGCACAGATCCAATTCCCTAGATCAAGAGTCCCTCACAAGCGTCATGGAACCTCCCTAGAGAGAAAAAACGACTTGAAAAGAATCATCATTGATTTGTCATCCCTAGTTTTAAAGGTTCTCATTATCCATCGTATCATGACTCAAGAAATCGTAATGACACGATTGCAAACAAACCATACCCCCGGCCGGGATTGAACCCGCGGTCATAGAGTCTCAAAACTCCAGCCCGTCGCGTTAGCCACTAGACCAGCTAGCCACAATAAGATTCATCCAACTAGGTATATTTCTACACCATAGAAAGGTTAGCACAGGCACCTCTGTGACCACAAATGCAAGTTTTTACAGATGGTGTAGAAATATACCTAGTTGGATGAATCTTATTGTGGCTAGCTGGTCTAGTGCCTAACGCGACGGGCTGGAGTTTTGAGACTGACCGCGGGTTCAATCCCGGCCGGGGGTATGGTCCATCGTATCATTTTCATAACAGGTGTTGTAGAGACATCGATGTTATCTTTGAAAGTGAGATGCTACACTTCCCGGAATTCTCCGTGTAGGGCGATACAGACGGTGGGACGAGATCTCCGACGGGCGAAGCTTGTTCCAGACGTTGACTTTCTTGCAGGATGCATTAATAGTAATACTAATTAATAATAAATATATTTCTTTTCTGTAGTATATAGGTAATGTACTTTACATGTAAGAAAACAGTGTTAGGCATAAAAGAAAGGTATTTGCATACTGTGCATTTTGTGCTAGCTTTCTAGGAGCAGGAGTCAGTTGACCAGCTTGCGATTTAGTAAAAATAGTTTTTTTTAAAACAGATATAAAATAGAGACTTATAAGACATTCTATGTTAAGTCTCTTGCATACATTAAGATACGATTAGATTCAGAGAAAAGCTCTCTCAGTTCAATGACTTGCTGAGATTATCCCTCCTGGATCACACAACCATTGGAGCACCAATCATTTCCTCACTCTCAATTTTAGTCTATTTTTTTACGTATATTTTTAGCCTTCCCCTCTTTTGTCCTGTGTTTTACTTAAGTTTGCTTCTTATATCCTTACTCTTTCCTCTTCTTATCCCTTCTCTCCTTCCTCCCCAATTTGTTTCCCTTCAAATAATTTCCCTCCATGTCTTTTCCTCTACTTTCTTTCCCTGCCACAAACTTTTTTCCCTCTCCGTCGCCTTCCCACTGTCTTACATTCCCTCTCTTTCCCTTCTTTCTCTCTCACAACTTCCTTCTGCCTCCTTTTCCTTCCCACCGCCTCTCCACGCCCTAAAAAAAAAGTTTATGGAGCGGTTAACTTCAGAGACGCAGATTCTCTTATGCATTTATATCATGCTCCTTCTTGAAGCCTCGGGGGTCAAGAGACGCATATTACTTACGCTCCGAGTTCATTTTTACGACAGCTCCGGCGTTTACGACACCTTGAGACTCCTATTACGCTGGCGTATCAAAGCTTTCCTCGCGCCAAATTGGGGCGATTTTTACCTAATTTGGGCGATAAGATTATGTTTTCGTCTTTTGCTAGGGGCAGAGTCATTTGCCCTGGGTTAATTCTATGCACAGTACAGCTATCAAGGAATTCACAAAGGTGAGTTTTGAGAGAGATGTTCTGGTGTAGTCGCGGGGTTTTACGGTGTCGTCAGCCAGTGAGATATATTAAACATCAAACAAATTATTTATATATTCATGAGGCAGCGTTAAAACGAAAAAAATATATCGGTCATTCCTCGGGTAGGGAAGCCATCAGGACTGATCCAAGCCAGGGGCAGCCAGCAAGCCCTGGATCAAGAGTTCTCTTCGAGCATCAGAGCATCATACCGAGAAGATAGCCTGGGTTTAAAGCCTCATCTTCTCGACCTTTGCGAAGACCATCCTTATGTTTATGATTTAAATACAAAATAAGGATAAAAATATATTCATAAATTCCAGCCAACTCCGTGAGTGTCCTCATATTTTTAAGATAAAGGAACTTGTAAAATTGTAAGCCATTTTATTACGAGCAAAGATGAACGCTAGCTGGAGTAGCTGAGAGAGATTTCTTTGCTATATAACTAAAGAAGTTTAATAGCTAGTTGGATCTTTATTATGATGCTTTGCAGAATGCAAGAAAAAGAAAGCTAAGTCCTGGGGAAAAGAATAATGTTGGGCAATATAGAAAGTATCTTGGAAACTATATAGATTTTAGATGCTATATAGAAGCTGTCCTAGTAAAGGAATAAAATGTAGGGGATATACAGAAGGTGTCCTGGTAAAAATATGGATTACGTAGATTACGTAGAATTTGTCCTGGTAAATGTACAGACTGTAGGGGTTACGTAGACATTGTCCTGGATTTTTTTTAAATTGCAGAGGTTATTAAAGAGCCTGTCCTGGTCAATGTATAGATTATAAGGTTTACGTAGAAATTGTCCAGGTAAATGTTTAGAAGAATAGGCGTTATAATGAAACTGTCCTGGTAAATGTTTAGAAGAATAGGCGTTATAATGAAACTGTCCTGGTAAATGTTTAGAAGAATAGGCGTTATAATGAAACTGTCCTGGTAAATGTTTAGAAGAATAGGCGTTATAATGAAACTGTCCAGGTAAATGTTTAGAATAATAGGCGTTATAATGAAACTGTCCTGGTAAATGTTTAGAAGAATAGGCGTTATAATGAAACTGTCCTGGTAAATGTGTAGATGGTAGGGACTGTATTGAAAATGTTATGGTACGTAAATGTATACACAACATTGTGTATGTTCATATGGGACAAGATACTGTGTGGAAGGAACACTCTAAATAAAGAAGAGACTTTATTTATGTACAGTGCAGAGGAAATTTTTTCTGCTGAATTATGAATGTAAAGTTAGATGATAGTGACAGTTTATGGGTATATATTTTTTCCTGTTTTTGTTGTTGTTGCTTTGTTGCTATATTTTTTTTTGTTGAGATTTTTGTTCCTTTTGTTGTTGTTGTTGTTATAGGCTGTTGACATTGGTTGTTGTTGTTTTTGAAGTTGTTCTTCTGCTGCACTTGCTACCTGGAGGTATTTTCGAAGGGTCAACGCCCCCTAGGTCCAGTCCTTGACCACGCCTCCCAAGGGATCAGGACCTGATCAATCAGGCTGTTACCGCTGGCTGCACACAATCCAGTATATAAACTACAGCCCGGCTGATCGGGCACTGTTGCAGAGGTTCTCTGCAACACAACTATCCTGAAAGATTTGTTAAGTTATACCATGAATTAAGGAAAGATCCTAGACCTCACCTTATATTACGATGTTCCATAGGATTTCTACAGTATTTATGGCATGATTATAGGGGATCTTCAGTATATAATATACACATGGGAAATCGTAATAAGAAATTATATATACTGACATAATTCAATCTCTTGTGCGGATCAGTTTTAGTATAAAGGAGATAGAAAAAAATTCATAAAATATCTCTTTTAATATACCATATTATTTTATGGTCTAAAGGTATTTTAATTGTGCCTTTTACTTATCAGTTAGATATAAACATTTAAACAGGCTTATAATCATATATTGTTACAATGGCTTCCATTCTGGCTGAATGGATAGATTGGATAAGGGTAGTCAATTTCCTGAGACGAACTGAGTTACAAACACTTATAATTTGACCAGTGTAAGTGGAATCCGTGCAACACAGGAGAGCTTCTAAGTGGAAGTATCACAAGTAGTCGCACTTGCGGGAGTCTAAGGAATAACGATATTCTCCAGGTAGTCTCTTAAAGTAAATGAGCAGGAAAGGACGACCTTCTCGAGACTGAGAGAGGTGTCGTACTGCCTTGCTCTACCACACTCACCTCTGACGTAAGCTTGCGTCAGGCGAGTAGTAACCAAAGGTGAGGTCATAAATGGTTATCACTGGTAAATGATGCATCAGCGTAAAATACATGTACATATACATAAAATGAAAAATGAGAGAGATGAAAATGAATATGTAATATTATAAAGCTGATTTTCGTCGTTTTAACTAATAATGACGATAATCGCAATGTAATATTAGATGAACAAAACTGTAAAACATATTTAGAGAAATCGCGAGTCAGCGTAACACCTTACGAAAGCAGACAAAATAAATGCGATAGTAATTAGGGACAATGTACATTATAGGAGGAAAATAAACATGATATTAGGAAACAGGGAATTAAGCGCCTCTTAAACATCTGCTGTTTTTTAATATTATATACATGTGACTATATTGGGATTCTTGTTATTCCTGTTTTACCTGAATAAAGTCATATATTTTTTGTTTGCTTTTTAAGGATTTTCATTATTTTTTTCTTAGTGTAATAGAGTTGTGGGCATTTAACTGATATATCTAGTCTGAATATTTTATGGTATTTCAACATTTTATCTCCGATTTTCCTGACTTCCTCTCCTGAATATATTTTGCTACCTTCGAACGGTAGACAGAAATATAATATGTAAAAGTATTGGTCACTATGCTGAATAAAACACAAAGGCACAATACTGTGACTGGAACAATACACAAATGTGAATAAACGGTTTTAAAAAACGAAGAGTTGATAAATGAGACACTTGTGCAACTTTTCGGTATCTTTATTTTGGAAACGTTTCGCCATCCAGTGGCTTCTTCAGTCCAATTCAGAGATATTGAGGAGTTTGAGGTAGTCAGTCCCCCAGCCTGGAGCCGATGTGTTCAGTCCGTCAGTCTTCACAAAAGTGAAACGTATTCACGGAGATGGAGCTTATATACTGCACTGAACTGAAGAACTCACTGGCTGGCTAAACGTTCCCAGAATGAAGATACCCAAATATTGGACAAGCGTTTTATTTATCAAACTGTCGATTTTTCTAAACCGTTTATCCACATCCTGTCAGACACAGCAACATCTTGGGATCTTGACGCAGAGATTTATTCAAACCTTGTCTAACTTGTAGACACGAAGGACTTCCACTAGTGGTTTTCTCCACGTGACTCCACCTACCACTGCTCCACTTCATCTGTCATCTGTGTATAAGCTCCATCTACACAAATATGCTGCATTTTTATCAAGATTGATGGACTGAGCACATCGACTGAGGGACTGGTTACCTCAAACCTTTCCTCATCTTCCACCATTCTCTACATTGGACTGAAGAAGCCATATATTGGCGAAATGTTTCCAGAATAAAGATTGCTTAATATCTCATTTATCAGTAATACAAAAATAACTCGCACATAGAAGACCGAAACTTATGAATCCGTCTTGCTGAAGCAACTTTTATTCACAATGTTCCTAATATGAATCTTAGTCTTCACTTCGTCTTAGTCCTTCTTTCCTTTACAATGTAAAATGGTCCAAACTTCAGGATAATCGTGACTCGTGCCTCTCCCTACCCACCTGTCTTCCGTCTAGGTGGGTTCTGTCCAATTGTGGTTTTGTCCAGTAGTGATTATTCCCTACCACCATGGATCATTAGCTCTCCTGCAGTGCTCCTCAGTTCTCTTGTTCTCAGACTACCTTCACTGATACTACTACTACTACTAATTATTCTCTAACGCTTCACTAATACTACCGATAATACTACTAATACTACTGATAATATTACTAACAGTACTGGTAATAATTATAATAATATCGCTCCCTACTCCCGTTCTACCTCTCCCATTCTCCGTCCCCCGTCTAGTATATATCCTGGGATCCTTCCCTTAATGTAGTTCGTATGCATTCAAACCAGAGGCCTTAAGAGAACCTCCTGAGTCACTCAGGCACTCGGGGTACAGCCCGAGTGCCAGAACTAGCTCAAACAGAGCAGAACTTTTGAGACTTGAGAGCCTTATCCAGCGAGAACACCAGCCTTGAGATACCAGAGATTTTACCCTAATTCCTCCTGCACCATCATCTCTCTTACTTCCTATGAACTCTGTGTTAGTGGGGAAGGTAGCAGGCCAATCTGTTGAGTTAGAAATGGTTCACACTATAGTACACCGGACCGAAGACACCACCTGAAGCGATGACATGCTGTGCCCCGGCTACAGGGCGTCTACACTACTTACACTGAAGAAGAATCACCTTGCCCCTGTCATGGGGCTGCCCTTGCCACAGGGCAGGGACAGCCCCATGACATCCTCATAGGGCTGCGCCTATCATAGGATTGTAAACACTTGTCCACGGAAAACTCCCCGTGACCTCGTAAAAGGGCCGCCCTCGCCATAGGACTGTAAACTGTACATCACTTGTATAACTACAGACACTTCTTCAGGAGCCAGTGACGGTTCACTATCTTGCAAAGACGTGCGCCAGGACTTCTTTCCAGGCGACTTCATTATCATCATATCACCCGATAGAAATAGAAAGTGTGAGGGAAAAGTTCAACAGATAGTAGCAAGCGAGTATATGGTGACGATAGTTTGATTGCCGGCTGTTTGTTAAGGTAGGGTCAGTCTAGCTCCCGCAATCCCCTCCCCCCCTTTTTTCCCCACCCTGAAAGGTGACGTGTGGGGCTCCGGCCAAACAGTAATCACTTGACTCACGGCTCCCAGCACAACTGTAAGTAAAAGCCTGCTCCTATTCTAGTGGACTTATTGGTTGAAAGCTTCACTTTTGACCAATAATAAACTTAGTCCTATCAGCCTTGATCTCCATGTTAGATGTTTTGATAATCACCACGTATTTTAGGTATTGTACTTATCATGGAGAGTGATTTCTTAAGCAGTGGGTAACCTGTCTCTCTTTCCAGCTTGGAATGACAGATCGGGTCACCTGCCAACCAACGAGAAGTGTTGAAGGAGAAGGACTTTTGCAAAAGTCTGGAGACATCACTTTTTGGATCCACCTACCTGATTAACTGTAGGCGACAGCGGACAACAACCCCTCATCTTTGCAGTGGTAAAGAACCTGCTTTCCTGTCATCTGGACTGACTATTTAAGGCTATAGTCTCTGTGAAGAACTAGCCGTTGGGTTGTCACCACCACCTGTGACCCTCCCCCCCCCCCACATCATCATCAACTGCTATAATTTATACAAGACGGTGTGAACATCAACCAGACACCCCAGTTTACTTGTACATATTAGCGTTGAATTCAAATGTCATTTTTTCATTTCATTTTTCTTTCAAATAGGATACCCCTTCATGTTTCACTGTTTTATCTTTGCATTAATAAATAATAGTGTTCATATTTGTGAATTATTATTTCTTTTTCTATTCATTAATTTTCCTGAGAAGGAGCCAGCCTTGGTAATACTGTCTGAAGTTGTTACAGGGCTGAGTAAGCCTTCACAGAAAGTTGTTACAGGGCTGAGTAAGCCTTCACAGAAAGTTGTTACAGGGCTGAGTAAGCCTTCACAGAAAGTTGTTACAGGGCTGAGTAAGCCTTCACAGAAAGTTGTTACAGGACTGAGTAAGCCTTCACAGAAAGTTGTTACAGGACTGAGTAAGCCTTCACAGAAAGTTGTTACAGGACTGAGTAAGCCTTCACAGAAAGTTGTTACAGGACTGAGTAAGCCTTCACAGAAAGTTGTTACAGGACTGAGTAAGCCTTCACAGAAAGTTGTTACAGGACTGAGTAAGCCTTCACAGAAAGTTGTTACAGGACTGAGTAAGCCTTCACAGAAAGTTGTTACAGGACTGAGTAAGCCTTCACAGAAAGTTGTTACAGGACTGAGTAAGTCTTCACAGAAAGGTATAATGGCATGACTCGAACAATACACAAATAACCTGCACAAATGAAAATGAAACTACGACTTTTCGGTCCGACTTGGGTTATTCTCCTCTGTGCGATTCTTAATGTGGCTAGTTACTGATCCGAGTCTTACCGAAACATCGTCATAAGTTCGTCCCCTTTGTGTGCGATATTTGTACATTAGTCACTGGGTATTTTGCTGTTATAGTAAAGGTTTGTTACAATATTCAATGAGAGGGGCCTGGTTTTGTTCCTAAGTTTGTAAGGAGACCATACTTTATATATTTTTTTTATTCTGTGTAACTTAAAAAATGTAATTGTTGTAATTATTACCCTAATTTTTGAAGTGGTGGACTGTTAAGCCAGCTGAAGGCCTCGGTCAGATGACCAAAAGCTCCAGTGGCGGGTCATCTTTTGACTAAGACTCGTCGGGAAACACTTGTCCTGTTTCCTGACATACTTTACCTAACCTAACCACTGTAACTTAATCTTTCTAGCTAGTTTTGCTTGTCAACCCTTGATTCAGGAAATACCTATGATAAGCACCTATTTTATGTAAGTCTATTGTATTAACAGTGTTGTGGAGATTGTAAACAGCAGTGGTACTCGACCTTCCTACACAAGTAGGTTACATTTGATGGTCAAATGTATGTGGTGGTCCGCACGTTTTTGTTGATATTGTGTAGTGTGGAGCCTACAGATACCTGGAGTATACCTGGAGAGGGTTTCGGGGGTCAACGACCCCGTGGCCCGGTCTGAGACCAGTCCTCGTGGTGGATCAGGGTCTGATCAACCAGGCTGTTATTGCTGGCCGCACGCAAACTGATGTACGAAGCACAGCCCGGCTGGTCAGGTACTGACCAGCGGCAGGTTAGGGACGCCTAGTTTACAGGATTGCTACTGAGCGCTGACTGGGTTTGTCTCTCAGCTTTACTGTTATTAAGATAGCAGTAGACATGTGTCTATCTACCTTAGAACATTTCCCTCCTATTAGAAAGGGATACTTTCTTTGATTTGTTGCGTTTTTTGGGTTCCCAGATGCTTTTATATCTTCTCCCTTTACTCCCTCTACTTATGTCTATGTTCTGGGTAGTTGAGTGGAAATATTTTGAACGTGTGTACTTTGCCAGTTTTTATTCAGGGAAGTTTTCTCGTTTTGGATGAATGTGGGTAAGGAATTGGGTCATTCTAGATAATTTCATAGCTGTGAAGTTAGAGCAGAAAGAGAATAAAAGAAAAAGTTAAAGTAGGATAGAGCGTGAAGAGAGAGAGAGAGAGAGAGAGAGAGAGTGAGAGAGAGACAGACAGACAGACAGACAGACAGACAGACAGAGAGCGACCGGAGAGAGAAAAGGTAAGTCTGGCTCTGAAAGCACGAAGAGAATTACCGAAACAAGAACGTGATGCTGGAGCTGCAGATCAGGAACACATCCCTGAGTCTCAAAGAATTAGTAGATTTAGTGGAAGAGAGGAAGTACGAAGAACCACCTTTAGGACTGGAGCATCAGAACTTGGAATTAGCAAATAAGTTGATGAAGGTATTCTTCAGAATCAACCTCTGAATGAGAGCCTCAAAATCCCCTGAGTACCTTCGTACACTGAGGAGGATAACATAAATGTTTATTCAGTCAGGTTTCAGGATGTTGCTAAACTTTTTTGAGTGGCCTTTTGATTCCTGGGCTGCAAGATTAGCTATATTGGTCACACTTAATATATATTCCACTCTGCCTAGTGAGATTATTTCGGATTATTCCCAGCTTAAAAAAAATATACTTAAAGCTTTCAGGAAATCTACGTATAGAAGTTAATTTCAAAACTCAAGAATTGCTGCTATCAAAATTATAAATCACTTTTAATCTCCCTGACCAGTTTATTTGATTACTGCATCCAGAGTGCAGATATTGATTTAGACTTTGATTCACTCCGTGAGTTCATGGTGGGTGATCAGTTCCTTTCATCACTCCCTAATGTAATCAGAGATTTTATCCGAGAGAAAGAGTTAGTTTCTGCGGATGAGATGGTTAAATTCACGGATTTGTACGCCTCGCTCATAATTATCCGTAATTATCTCGCTCTTTTTTTTTTTTTTTTTTTTTTTTTTTTTTACACAGGGATTAACAAGGTTAGGTTAAGGATCCCTATCTTTATTGACAAGCTGTTTACAGGTTAAGGATTCCTAACTGTATTGACAAGCTAAGAGCTGTTACCTACATCAGCTCATTTGAAATCATTTTCATTGTTATGGGACATACAAGTAGGGAACAGGATGAAGTTGGAGCCATCTGTGGGCCAGCATTTTCATTTGATCAACTGACTTTATCTCGTTGACATCATTATGCTGTACGAATGTGTTCCATACTCGAGTCATCCTGGGTATATATGATCTCAGATGGAGTGATGTTCTGGAGAAGGGTACAGCCAGAGTGAAGTTGCTGCTTTCTGCCCGTCTTGTGGCATAAAAGCTTGTTTCACGCTGTCCTCGAAGTGGATCCAAGGGTGGTACTTTGACAATATTGGCCTTGTACATAAAAGTAAGGCCACCCACATCCCTCCTGTGTTGAAGGCTCTGCTGAAATGACAGATCTATCCAGGATGGGTCCAGGCGAGAGATGAGACGTCTTGCTCTGTTCTCTACTCTGTCAAGCACTCGCAGATGAGAGGGGGGGAGGGCAGGCAAACCAAGAAAGTGGAGCATACTCAAGGTGTAAGAGTACTTGTGCCTCGTACAGAATCTTCCAACCCCTACTGTCAAGCAGATGCGAGATACGGCGAAGTACTGTATGCTTCCTGGCTGCCTTGTTCGCAAGATTTACAACATGGTTCTTCATGGTTAGTTTGGAGTCAAATTTCACCCCAAGGTTATCAACTTCTTCTCCAGGTGCCAACACCCTCCCACTCATCCTTACTACTGCACCAGCATTACCATCATGGTGCCTAGAGACGATTATCATTTGCGTTTTCTCAGGTGCAAATGTTACTTGCCATCTATTTCCCCAAGCTGATATAGCTCTTAGCTGGGGATTGATGTAGCTTAGAGCAGCTGGCATTTCTTCTCTTGGATAAGTGAATGTCAGTGTACAGTCGTCTGCATATGCATGGGATTCTGGGATGAGATGAAGAAGGTCGTTGAAGTAGACATTCCATAACAATGGTCCCAGCACGCTTCCTTGTGGAACACTTGCTCCAATAGGATGTCTTGCTGATTCCGTTCCATTGAGAACTACCCATAGAGATCTACCATGAAGGTAATCACTGAGGAGACATAGCGTAGAGCCTGCAATTCCCAGTGCTTGAAGTTTTGCTAAGAGGCTCTGGTGCCACACCCGGTCGAAAGCACCAGCAATGTCCAGTACAACCACACAGCTGACTTTTGATTCATCCAGTGACTGGTGCCACTTAGTGGTGAGGTTTAACAACAGATCAGCAGCAGAGTAACCTTTCCTAAAGCCATATTGACGATCACAAAGTAGTGAGTGGTAGTCAAAAAACTCTGTCATTTGTCTTGAGATTATTGTCTCAAGGATCTTACCAGTGATTGACAGGAGTGACACTGGTCTGTAGTTGCTGATTTCTGCTCTGCTCTTCTTTTTGTGAACAGGGACTATATTTGCCTCTTTCCATAGAGAGGGCCATTTACACTGTACTAGGCAGTGCTGAAAGATGCGAGTTAAAGGTGCTGCTAGCTGGTCTGCACATCTTCTCAACAATCTTGGGCTCAACTTGTCTGGGCCCACAGTCTTTTCTTGGTCAAGCGATTTAAGAAGGAAATGCACCTCCTCCTGCCTTATTGTCACCTGTAGAGACCTGGAGTTTACCTGGAGAAAGTTCCGGGGGTCAACGCCCCCGCGGCCCGGTCTGTGACCAGGCCCACTGACAGTTTTGACACAGTTCTTGCAGCTAGCCAAGAAGGGTCCCTTGCTGGATCAGGAACTTTCATTTTGGTAGCGAAGTGTTCAGCAAAGAGGTCCGCCTTCTCTTGACTACTAGCAGAGGTGGTCCCATCCTGTCGATTTAGAGGTGGAATGAGTTCATCAGGCAGATAACCTTGTCTGTCCTTGACCAGGGACCACCAGGTTTTCGAGCCTACCCTACCTGATGCTAGCTTTGTTTTAGTGTCCACCTCCCATTTAGCAATGGCCCACTTTTGATCGTCACCTATATGCCTACAGGCTTGCGTGTGCAAGTTCCTGTTATAGGTGGTAGGATGTCTCTTATACTTTCGCCATGCTTTGTACTTAGCAGTAGCAGCCTCTCTACAACGAAAGCCAAACCAAGGCTGATCTGTAGGCTTCGTCACATATTGCCGGTGAGGAATGTATTCTTGTTGTAGATTAAAGATGTGTCCAGTGAAGGCTTTCACTTGGTTGTCAACATCCCCTTGGAGAAGAGCATTCCAATAGGTGGTGGCGAGCTCAGAGCAAAGGGCTGGCCAATTACCTCTTTCCCTCTCTCTCTCTCTCTCTCTCTCTCTCTCTCTCCCTCTCTCTCTCTCTTAGGCAGGTTTTGACAAGGTTAGGTTAAGGAACCCTAGCGTTATTCACAAGCAATGTACAAGTTAAGGATTCCTAACTTTATTGACAAGTTAAGAGCTCTTACCTACATCAGCTCATTTGAAAGCATTTGTATTGATATGAAACATACAATTACAGGTTACAGTTACAGGTTTCTGTTTCACAGTCATCTGGCAGGACGGTAGTACTTCCCTGGGTGGTTGCTGTCTACCAACCTACTACCACAGGACGGTAGTACTTCCCTGGCCGATTCCCACCAAGGCAGGGTGGCCCGAAAAAGAAAAACTTTCACCATCATTCACTCCATCACTGTCTTGCCAGAAGGGTGCTTTACACTACAGTTTTTAAACTGCAACATTAACACCCCTCCTTCAGAGTGCAGGCACTTTACTTCCCATCTCCAGGACTCAAGTCCGGCCTGCCGGTTTCCCTGAATCCCTTCATAAATGTTACTTTGCTCACACTCCAACAGCACGTCAAGTATTAAAAACCATTTGTCTCCATTCACTCCTATCAAACACGCTCACGCATGCCTGCTGGAAGTCCAAGCCCCTCGCACACAAAACCTCCTTTACCCCCTCTTTCCAACCCTTCCTAGGCCGACCCCTACCCCGCCTTCCTTCCACTACAGACTGATACACTCTTGAAGTTATTCTGTTTCGCTCCATTCTCTCTACATGTCCGAACCACCTCAACAACCCTTCCTCAGCCCTCTGGACAACAGTTTTGGTAATCCCGCACCTCCTCCTAACTTCCAAACTACGAATTCTCTGCATTATATTCACACCACACATTGCCCTCAGACATGACATCTCCACTGCCTCCAGCCTTCTCCTCGCTGCAACATTCATCACCCATGCTTCACACCCATATAAGAGCGTTGGTAAAACTATACTCTCATACATTCCCCTCTTTGCCTCCAAGGACAAAGTTCTCTGTCTCCACAGACTCCTAAGTGCACCACTCACTCTTTTTCCCTCATCAATTCTATGATTCACCTCATCTTTCATAGACCCATCCGCTGACACGTCCACTCCCAAATATCTGAATACGTTCACCTCCTCCATACTCTCTCCCTCCAATCTGATATTCAATCTTTCATCACCTAATCTTTTTGTTATCCTCATAACCTTACTCTTTCCTGTATTCACCCTTAATTTTCTTCTTTTGCACACCCTACCAAATTCATCCACCAATCTCTGCAGCTTCTCTTCAGAATCTCCCAAGAGCACAGTGTCATCAGCAAAGAGCAGCTGTGACAACTCCCACCCTGTGTGTGATTCTTTATCTTTTAACTCCACGCCTCTTGCCAAGACCCTCGCATTTACTTCTCTTACAACCCCATCTATAAATATATTAAACAACCACGGTGACATCACACATCCTTGTCTAAGGCCTACTTTTACTGGGAAAAAATTTCCCTCTTTTCTAC
>NC_091363.1:16479374-16489374 GCF_038502225.1 Cherax quadricarinatus | reverse complement strand
AGTGTGACGTCATTATTCCTCTCATTAATGTGTTTACTCGACGGTCAGTGACGTCACGCGATGACCCCCACACACACACAGGCTGAATCTTGTCTACCCTTTTAGTTAATAAGGGGACATAATACATCAGAAAGGCACATTTTTTCGTTAATACCCACAATTTCTTTACAACACAAGTCTAGACATTTTTAACTATTTCATCTCAGGTCACTCCCCACGAAGTAACCTCCCCCCCACCCTCCCAAACCCTCACACTCCAACCAACACCTCACAATTTTCACTCATAACTCCAATTTTTCTCGTTTTAACCCTTTTTGTTCATTAAAGTTAATAAGGGGACACAATACATCAGAAAAAAAAGTCACAAAAACTAACTCAAACACTTTTACTTTGAACATCTTCAAAACACTATCATAAATCATTTGAATACTCACATAAACACCTTTATACATTTCCAAACAACACAGAAATACTCCAAAACATCATTCGAACACCCCCAAAATCACCTCTGAATACTCCCAGAACACCTTCATAAGTACTCTTGCACATCATTTGAACACCTTCATAAGTACTCTCATAATCATTTGTACACCTTCAAAAAACACCTTTGAATACTCACATAAACACCCTTGAACACCTTCAAAACACCTTCAAAGCACTCTCATAATCATTTGAACACACTCAAAACACCTTTGAATAACCTCAAAACACCTTTGAACACCTTCAAAACACCCTTGAACACCTTCAAAACACCCTTGAACACCTTCAAAAACAACATTTGAACACACTCAAAAACACCTTTGAACATTTCTAAAACACTATTTGAGTACTCCCAAATAAGATTTGACATCTCTAATTTATCTGCACTTACACATTTCATTAAATTACAACTCATCCCTCAATCTCCAGACTAGGCATTTTCTCGTTTTTACCCTTTTAGTTCATTAAAGTTATTAAGGGGACACAATACATCAGAAAAAAAGTCACAAAAACTAACTCAAACACTTTACTTTGAACACCCCCAAAACACTCTCATAATCATTTGTACACCTTCAAAAAACACCTTTGAATACTCACATAAACACCCTTGAACACCTTCAAAACACCTTTGAATAACCTCAAAACACCTTTGAACACCTTCAAAACACCCTTGAACACCCTTGATCACCTTCAAAAAAACATTTGAACACACTCAAAACACCTTTGAACACCTTTGAACATTTCCAAACAACACTGAAACACTTCCAAAAACACCATTTGAGTACTCCCAATTACACCACTGAATACTACTAAAACACCGCTGAATTCAATCAAAACACCCTTCAACACCTTCAAAACACCTTTGAACACCTTTGAACATTTCCAAAAACACTATTTGAGTACTCCCAATTACACCACTGATTACTACTAAAACACCGCTGAATTCAATCAAAACACCCTTCAACACCTTCAAAACACCTTTGAACACCTTTGAACATTTCCAAAAACACTATTTGAGTACTCCCAATTACACCACTGATTACTACTAAAACACCGCTGAATTCAATCAAAACACCCTTCAACACCTTCAAACACCCTTGAACACCTTCAAAACACTCTTGAACACCTTCAAAAACACCTTTGAACATTTCCAAAACACTATTTGAGTACTCCCAATTACACCACTGATTACTACTAAAACACCGCTGAATTCAATCAAAACACCCTTCAACACCTTCAAAACACCTTTGAACACCTTCAAAACACATTTGAACACCTTCAAAACACTCTCATAATCATTTGAACACACTCAAAACACCTTTGAATAACCTCAAAACACCTTTGAACACCTTCAAAACACCTTTGAACATTTCCAATCAACACTGAAACACTTCCAAAAAAAACACAATTTGAGTACTCCCAATTACACCACTGAATACTACTAAAACACCGCTGAATTCAATCAAAACACCTTTGAACACCTTTGAACATTTCCAAACAACACTGAAACACTTCCAAAAACACCATTTGAGTACTCCCAAATACACCACTGAATACTAAAACACCACTGAATACACTCAAAACACCACCAAAATCACCATAAACTAAGATCAACACCCACATCCCACAACACCCACAACCCACAACACCCACAATTTTTTTCTCGTTTTATCTAATTTCATCAGAAAGTCACAACACCCACACCTCCCATTTTTTTCTCGTTTTAACCCTTTTAGTTCATTAAAGTTAATAAGGGGACACACTACATCAGAAAAAGTCACAAAAACAACCCACTTATAACGTCTTTTCGGTATCTCTAGTTCGACAACAACACCCACATCCCACAACACCCACATCACACATCCCACACACACACACACACACACGGGGCCAGGAGCTGAGTCTCGGCCCTGCAGCACAATTGGGTGGTGCATCCTAACCTAGCCTATTTATTCTTGTCTAACTAACATAACTTCAACTAACCTAACTAACACCTAACTTATCCTAGCCTAGCTAACCTATCCTAACCCTAACCTTACCTAGCATCCTAACCTAGCCTAACCCTGGCTTACCTAACTTGTCCCTAGCCTAACCTAAGCCTGGCCTAGCCTGGCAACCTAGCCTAGCCTAGCCCCTAGCCTAGCCTGGCCTATTTCTTCTTCTAGCCTGGCAGCCTGGCAGCTAGCCTGGCCTGACACAAACACAACACAACCACAACCTGTGGCCTAGCCTAGCCTAACCTAACCTAACTTAACTAACCCAACCTAGCTACAACCTAACTTCTTCAACCTGGCCTAACCTAACCTTTCTTCTTCAACCTAACCTAACTTCTTCTTCTTCTTCTTACTACCTAACCTAACCCTAACACAACCTAGCCCTAACCTAGCCCTGTAGACCTATCCTAACCTAACTAAAATATATTGGACACTTCAAAATACATTAGAGTACTCAGAATTACTTTGAACGACTCCGTTTTTTGGATATTTCCAAATTAGTTTGAAAACTTTATCGTAAAATCAGACATTATTTTCTTGTTGGTAAACACACTCAGTAATTACAGGAAATATTTAATCGATTTCCGAATAGAAACACTTTCCTCGCTCTGAGAGACTCATTTGTAGGTCACCCCTTCCCCCAACACCACTGGGTAATGGTTCACACCCAAGGTAGTTAAGATAATCATGAACACCTGGTCAACTCAGGACAGACAGACGCCATGAAGTATGGGTAACATCCAAGGTAGAAAATCATCTCTTTCCAGACCAACTGCTCTATCCTATTAACCTAACTCTTCTTCAACCTAATTCTAACCTAACCTCACACAACCGGAACCTAACCTAGCTCCATCAATCACCTCTATCTAACCTAACTAACCTAACTTCAAGCAACTAACTCCATCAAACACCTCTATCTAACCTAAACACAACCTATCACTAACCTAACTATAACTCCATCAAACACCTCAGATACTACCTAACCAACACAACCTAGCCTTACCTAACCTACCAGACCTAACCTAACCTAACCTAGCCTATCTAACCTGTCCTAACCTAACCTAACCTATCTAACCTAACTTCAACTAACCTAACTAACTTGTCCTAAGCTAACTAACTTCTTGTCTAACCTAACCTATCTAACCTAACCTAACCTAAAATAGACCTAACCTAACTTGTCTAATCTAATCTAACCTAACCTAACCTCCTAACCTTCAACCTAACCTCTAACCTAACCTAACACAACCTAAAATAACCTAACCTAACTTATCTAACCTATAACTATTTTGAACATGTAAAACACTCTCATACATCATTTGAGACCCCCTTTTCTCAATATCTCATCCACAACCTTTATCATCTCACTGGAACAACCCCAGATTACTTCAGACACTCTCATAAAGCATTTGAGTACTCATAAATACTTTTGAACATTTCCAAACAACACTGAAGCACACTTCCAAAAATATCATTTGATTACTCCCAAATAAATTTGACAGCTCTAATTTATCTACATTACATTTCATTTAAATTACATCTCATCCCCCAAAACTCCTCCTCATTCTCCAGACTTTACAACATTAGCACAAAAAAACTAACTCATACACTTATGACATGAGACGACCACCATATCTAACACACTGTTCTTTAGACCAACTCGAACACCACTGATCTTCTTCAAAAATGCTCTGCACATCATTTAGTTTCTCTTAAAACACCATCTCAACCTCAGATACTCCCAAAAACACTACTGATTACTACCAAATCACCACTGAATACTACAATCACCGTCAAAATCACAGAAACTAAGTTTAACATCACCATCTAACATCCTTTTATGAAATCCCCTCAAATCACTATAACCAGAAGTCCCTCCCCATTTGGCACATGAAAAAAAAGCATGAACACAAACCTAATACGCAAACACTTAGTACATAGTCACCATCAACTGAAACATATCTTGTACACACACATAATATAGACAATCACAACTACAATCACCCATGTTCACTTACCTCAAAATCACTAATATCACAGAAAACAATCATTTTAAAAACATTTCACACACACACACACACACACACACACTGAAATCATATTTGACAATATCTAAAGCACTCACCTCACTACCACCAACACACTATGTCTCACCTCACAGGACAGAGCAGACTCTGCCTCCAGTGACGTCACTCCCCATTGTGTTACTTGGTGGTTGTGTTATCACACCCAACCCCCTTGTTTCAACCTGTTGTACCTACATTATCTAAGACACTATATCCAAGACGATTGCAGATTTTAACAGTCCCCATCACCAAGATCACAGAAAACACATTTTATAATTATTCACACAAAAATCACGATCACCAATTCCATATCCTGTTTACCGTCATCTATATTTTCAATAATCACCAAGATCTTAAAAATCTAAGATGTGCATCTCAAAACTACTATGATCACTGAAAACACTTATTTAAACATTCGCAAAAAAATAAGACACTTTACAAATACCACAACACTTCCACCAACATCTATAACATAACATGAGCACTATAAAATATCACTATCTGAAAAAAAATAATACTGAACACCCACATATTATACATTTCAATTGCAAATTTTAAGACATGAGACATACACACCGTCAAGACATTCACCTCCAACTAGGAACGCCGCACATCACCTAAAACTTCCTTCATTTGTATTCATTCCGTATATCTCCTAGAGCTGTTTTAACCCCGACGGACTGTCGACGTAGGAACCAGAGGAACCATCACCACTCCAACACCACCTACTACACTCTGGCTCCTACGTCGTGATGGGTCCGTTGCAAAAAGTCACTTCTTTCTAGGCTCTGAGCGATGAATAAAGAAGAGAAGGCCCCCAAAGGTGATGTCATGTATGTCTTAGTTGAAAGTGAATAATCTTTGGGTTTGTGTGTGTCTCATGTCTTCATTGCAATTAATGCTAATATAGTATCTGTATTTTTGTGACAATGTTATTTTATAATTAACTCATCTTATATTATAAATGTTGGTAAGAAAATGTTGTAATATTTTGTGCGCTATATTATTTTGTGCGAAATATTTAAACAAGTATTTTCGTGATCATAATGAATTTTGAAGATATATATCTTGGAAACACGGCCGATAACAACGGTAGCTGTTGTAGGCTGACTTATTAGCATGATATATGAGAGCCAGCAATCGTATTTTAACAATGATATTATAAGAAATATGTATTTCTAACGATATAACAGCCCGATAGATCGCCATCAGTAATATTCTTGAATAATTGACTAGCAGGCTATGTGAGCTAACTGAAATTAGTAAAGTGAGTATGATGTTACCAACCACCAAGTAACACAACAGGAGAATAACGACATCTCACTGAAAGTAATATCAGCCTAATAGCGACATAATATATGTGTTTGTGTAACAATGACAATATACAAATATTGTCCATGTAATTTTAATGTGTGTGTGGCTAATGTGTAACAACAACAATATTTATAAAAACAATTATTTCTGTATGTGTTACAGTAATGCATGAGTATTATGGTGTGTTGCTATTACTAACACTGTATTGTATTACACAGAACTATATTTTTCAGATGATAATGACTCATGTACTAATGTTGCATATTAGAGCTGTATTCATGCTACCATATAAATGAAGAACAATTATAAAGCAAATTTGAAAATTTCTATAAAAGAGATATTGCGTGTGATATTAAGCAGATTTCTATTATTTAACAATGATGTGTGTCAGTATTGTTGTGTCGTAGTATTTGGAAGTATTCCAGTATTTGATAGTATTTTGAAGTATTCAATAATGTGCAAGTATTTGAAAGAAAGGCTCAGTAATGTTCAGAAATTCCAAGAACCAGTGTTGTATTGAAATATAATGTGTCATGTCATGTATGGTCTTTATTATCTAATATTGAGCTCTGAAAATGAAGAAATTGAAGCAGGCTGCTGAAAACTAGCCAAATAATAGTAAAATAAGTGAAGGCTAATCAAATCTTATTTGGGAAGTAATCAAAATGATATTTTAAGTACTCAATGTTGTTGGAAAATATTCAAAAGCTGTTTATGTGAAACACAAATATGCTATGAGTATTCAGCTGACTATGAGGTATTCTGTAATGAATGATAAAGGTGTAGATGAGAAGATATTGAGAAAAGGGAGATGCTCAAGCCGATGTATGAGAAATGTTTTGGTGTTCAAAACTAAAGTGAAGCAGAATAGAACAAGATTAGGGCCAGATGACTGGGGTTAGGTAGAACCCAGGGCCAAGATAGGGTGGGGTGGGGGTCAGAATAAGTTGGGGCCAAGTAGACAGGTAGAGATAAGTTAGGGCCAAATTTCATTATTTGGGGTCAGAACCAAATTAGGAGCAGAATGGAACAAGATAGATTAGGGGGTGGGGTAACAGAATAGAGATTGGGGCCAAATTGGGGCCAAATTAGAGATGAATGGGTTAGGTTAAGTTTTAAAATTAGAATAGAGACAAATTGGAGACAGGGCCAAATTCAGTAGAGGCAAATGAGCCAGGTAAATTGGGCCAAGTATTATTCAGTGTTTAAATGAGACCAAATTGAGGCCAAACAGAATTGGAGATTGAGACAAGTGTTTGATGGAAACAAACATGAGACAAATTGGGAGCCAGAGACTGAGTGATTGATGGAGATGAACCAAATTCATTGGGGCCAAGGCACAGGTTGAGTTGGTAAATTAGTAGGAATAGACAGTTGGTCTGGAAAAAGATGATTTTCTACAGCAGATGTTACCCGCATTTCATGGCGTCTCATCTGTCCTGAGTTGACGCAAGTGAACTATGTTATCTTGGAAATCTGCAGGTAATGAACCGCATTACCGGTATTGAAGGGTGACCCGAAAATGAAACGGCGAAATGTTTCTGACTAAATCGAAATAATATTTCTGCCGTGGTAATGTTTTACCAACACAAAAACAATGTTCGACCTACGATAAAAATTTCAAACTAATTGAAATATCCCAAAAAAATGGAGTCGTTAAGTAATGGAAGTACTCAACTCGTATTTTGAAGTGTTCAATATATTTTAGGGTATTAAATTGAAGACTCAGTTCATCAAATTAGATTAAATTAGAGTAGGCAGAACAGAACAGAATTGAGTTAAAATAAAGTGAATAAATTAGAGATAAATTAAATTAAATTAAAATAAGATAGAGATGAATAGAATAAGTTAAATTAGAGGTAATAAAACCAAATGCATAAGTTATGTTAGAGGTTAAGGCTAAATTCAATTAAATTAAATTAGAATGAGAATAAAATTAAATTATTAGATTAAACTAAATTAGAGTTAAATTAGGAATAAAAGATAGAGTAAGCTAAATTAAATTTAAATTAAGATAAGATCAAATGAGATTGGGATTAGAATAATTAAACTGGGAATTAAGATAAATTAAATTAAATTGGAATTAGAATAAATTAGAGATAGAATTAAGTAGAGTTAAACTAGAATAGGGATAATGTGTGTGTGTGTGTGTATTAGGATGTGTGATGTAGGTGTTGTAGGATGTGGGTATTGACAATCGAACTGGGAATGCCGGTGTTTTGATACTAAATGAGTTATTTTGTGACTTTCTACGATATGTGTCCTGTGTAATGAGCAAAAAGAATTAAACTCAGAATAGGTAATAGTGTTGACTTTCTATTAGTAGATAAACAGTAACATGTTGTAAATTATGAAGTATAATGAAGCACTGGATTTATAATGACACAATATTTAGTGTATTCAGTGAGTGACACAAGTATTCGTGGTGTATTTAGGAGTACTCAAATAGTTTTGAAGTATTTCAGTATTGACTGAAAATAAGTGTTCTTCAAGAAATCATTTTGATTGGAGAAATTCAGCGATGTTTAATGTGTCGTGGTATGTGAAATACTAAGTATTTTGAAATATATTTCAGTATTGATGAAAAATATTCAAAAAATGTTTTGAAAGAGTATTCAAGTATTTGAAATTATTCAAAGTATTTAGTGTATTAAATGATTATGAAGATATTTGAAAGTAATTCAAGCGTTTGAAAAGTATTCAAGTATTTTGAAGTATTGAAATGTTTGATTAATTCAACAATGTTTAGTATTATTCAGTAATTATGATGGGAAGTACTCAAGTATATTTTAAATGCAGTATTGGTGGAAATGTTCAAAGGTGTTTTGAAAGTATTCAAAATATTTTGAAAATATTCAAAAATATTTGAAGAAGTATTGAAGAATTATTTTGGTGAATTCAGCGGTATTTCGTAGTAATCAGTGGTGTAATTGGGAGTACTCAAATAGTGTTTGGAAATGTTCAAGAGTGTTTTGAAAGGTGTTCAAAATTATTTTGAAGTGTTCAAGGTGTTTGAAGGTGTTGAAAGTGTTTTGAAGTTGAATTCAGCGGTGTTTTAGTAATGCTCAGTGGTGTAATTGGGAGTACTCAAATAGTATTTTGGAAATGTTCAAAGGTGTTCGAGTGTTTTGAAAGGTGTTGAAGAGTGTTTTGATTGAATTCAGCAGTGTTTTAGTAGTAATCAGTATAGTGTATTCGGAGTACTCAAATAGTATTTTGGAAATATTCAAAGGTGTTCAAAGGTGTTTTGAAGGTATTTGAAGGGTGTTTGATTGAATTCAACAGTGTTTTAGTAGTATTCAGTGGTATAATTGGGAGTACTCAAATAGTGTTTTTTGGAAGTGTTTCAGTGTTGTTTGGAAATATTCAAGGTGTTCAAAGGAGTGTTTTAGTGTGTTCAAATGTTGTTTTTGAAGGTGATCAGATTGTTCAAGGGTGTTTTGAAGGTGTTCAAAGGTGTTTTGAGGGTTATTCAAGGTGTTTGAAGATGTTCAAGGGTGTTATGTGAGTATTCAAGGTGTTTTTGAGGTGTACAAATGATTATGAGAGTGTTTTGGGGGTGTTCAAAGTAAAGTGTTTGAGTTAGTTTGTGACTTTTTCTGATATGTGTGTCCCATACTTTACAATAGACTAAAAGAGGTAAAAACAGAAAATGCCTAGTCTGGAGATTGAGGATGAGTTGTAATTTAATAGAGAGATGTGTAGTGCAGATAAATTAGAGATATCAAATCTTATTTGGGAGTACTCAAATAGTGTTTTAGAAATGTTCAAAGGTGTTTTTAGTGTGTTCAAATGTTGTTTTTGAAGGTGTTCAAGGGTGTTTTGAAGGTGTTCAAGGGTGTTTTGAAGGTGTTCAAAGGTGTTTTGAAGTTATTCAAAGGTGTTTTGAGTGTGTTCAAATGATTATGAGAGTGCTTTGAAGGTGTTTTGAAGGTGTTCAAGGGTGTTTATGTGAGTATTCAAAGGTGTTTTTTGAAGGTGTACAAATGATTATGAGAGTACTTATGAAGGTGTTCAAATGATGTGCAAGAGTACTTATGAAGGTGTTCTGGGAGTATTCAGAGGTGATTTTGGGGGTGTTCGAATGATGTTTTGGAGTATTTCAGTGTTGTTTGGAAATGTATAAAGGTGTTTATGTGAGTATTCAAA
>NC_091363.1:16451874-16469374 GCF_038502225.1 Cherax quadricarinatus | reverse complement strand
ACATCGCTTCCCAAACTATTCCACTTACTGACTACTCTGTGGCTGAAGAAATACTTCCTAACATCCCTGTGATTCATCTGTGTCTTCAGCTTCCAACTGTGTCCCCTTGTTACTGTGTCCAATCTCTGGAACATCCTGTCTTTGTCCACCTTGTCAATTCCTCTCAGTATTTTGTATGTCGTTATCATGTCCCCCCTATCTCTCCTGTCCTCCAGTGTCGTCAGGTTGATTTCCCTTAACCTCTCCTCGTAGGACATACCTCTTAGCTCTGGGACTAGTCTTGTTGCAAACCTTTGCACTTTCTCTAGTTTCTTTACGTGCTTGGCTAGGTGTGGGTTCCAAACTGGTGCCGCATACTCCAATATGGGCCTAACGTATACGGTGTACAGGGTCCTGAACGATTCTTTATTAAGATGTCGGAATGCTGTTCTGAGGTTTGCTAGGCGCCCATATGCTGCAGCAGTTATTTGGTTGATGTGCGCTTCAGTAGATGTGCCTGGTGTATGTGTGTGTGTGTGTGTATGTGTGTGCGTGTGTGTATGTGTGTGTGTGTGTATGTGCGTGTGCGTGTGTGTGTGCGTGTGTGCGTGTGTGCGTGTGTGCGTGTGTGCGTGTGTGTGTGTGAGTGTGTGTGTGTGTGTGTGTGTGTGTGTACTCACCTATTTGTACTCACCTATTTGTGGTTGCAGGGGTCGAGTCATAGCTCCTGTCCCCGCCTCTTCACTGATTGCTACTAGGTCCTCTCTCTCCCTGCTCCATGAGCTTTATCATACCTCGCCTTAAAACTATGTATGGTTCCCGCCTCCACTACGTCACTTTCTAGGCCATTCCACGGCCTGACTACTCTATGACTGAAGAAATACTTCCTAACATCCCTTTGATTCATCTGAGTCTTCAACTTCCAATTGTGACCTCTTGTGTCTGTGTCCCATCTCTGGAACATCCCGTCTTTGTCCACCTCGTCTATTCCGCGCAGTATTTTATATGTCGTTATCATGTCTCCCCTGACCCTCCTGGCCTCCAGTGTCGTCAGGCCGATTTCCCTCAACCTTTCTTCGTAGGACAATCCCCGTAGCTCTGGGACTAGTCTTGTTGCAAACCTTTGCACCTTCTCTAATTTCTTGACGTGCTTCAATAGGTGTGGATTCCAAACTGGTGCTGCATACTCCAGTATGGGCCTGACGTAAATGGTATACAGAGTCTTGAACGAATCTTTACTGAGGTATCGGAACGCTATCCGTAGGTTTGCCAGGCGCCCGTATGCTGCAGCAGTTATCTGATTGATGTGCGCCTCGGGAGATATGCTCGGTGTTATACTCACCCCCAGATCTTTTTCCTTGAGTGAGGTTTGCAGACTTTGGCCGTCTAAACTATATTGTGTCTGCGGCCTTCTTTGCCCTTCCCCAATCTTCATGACTTTGCATTTGGCAGGGTTAAACTCAAGGAGTCAGTTGCTGGGCCAGGCTTGTAGCCTGTCCAGGTCTCTTTGTAATCCTGCCTGATCCTCATCCGGTTTAATTCTTCTCATTAACTTCACATCGTCCGCAAACAAGGACACTTCTGAGTCTATCCCTTCCGTTATGTCATTCACATATACCAAGAACAGCACAGGTCCTAGGACTGACCCCTGTGGAACCCCGCTTGTCACAGGCGCCCACTCTGACACCTCGTCACGTACCATGACTTGTTGTTGCCTCCCTGTCAGGTATTCTCTGATCCATTGCAGTGCCTTTCCTGTTATGTGTGCCTGATCCTCTAGCTTTTGCAGTAACCTCTTGTGAGGAACTGTGTCGAAGGCCTTCTTGCAGTCCAAAAAAATGCAGTCGATCCATCCCTCTCTCTCTTGTCTTACTTCTGTCACCTTGTCATAAAACTCTAGTAGGTTTGTGACACAGGATTTTCCCTCCCTGAAACCATGCTGGTTGTCAATTACACACTTGTTTCTTTCCAGGTGCTCCACCACTCTCCTCCTGATGATCTTCTCCATGACCTTGCATACTATACACATTAGTGATACAGGTCTGTAGTTTAGTGCCTCATGTCTGTCTCACTTTTTAAAAATTGGGACTACATTTGCCATCTTCCATACCTCGGGGAGTTGTCCAATTTCAAATGATGTGTTGAAGATCTTTGTTAATGGTACACACAATATCTCTGCTCCCGCTTTAAGGACCCACGGAGAGATGTCTGGTCCCACCGCCTTTGAGGTGTCAAGATCGCATAGCAGCTTCTTCACCTCCTCCTTGGTTATATGTACCTCATCCAGCACTTGCTGGTGCACCCCCCCTGCTCTGATTTCATGGAGTCCTACTGGTTTCTACTGTAAATACTTCTTTAAATCTCGTGTTGAGCTCCTGACATACCTCCCGGTCGTTTCTTGTGAATTCCCCATCACCCTTCCTCAGTCTGATTACCTGGTCCTTGACTGTTGTTTTCCTCCTGATGTGGCTGTACAACAGCTTCGGGTCAGTCTTGACTTTCGATGCTATGTCATTTTCGTATTGCCGCTGTGTGTGTGTGGTTGTGTGTGTGTGTGTGTGGTTGTGTGTCTGTGTGTGTGTTAGTGTGTGTGGTGTTTGTGTGTATGTGTGTGTGTGTGTGTGTGTGCGTAACCGTGGCGTTCTGAGCTGCGAACACAGTGTGATATAAGCCGTGACACTGATACGATAGCGTGAGTAACATTTACTAGGAAATTTATAAAGTGCGACACAATAGTTCTGTCAACAAATCTCAGTAAAGATCTGTGTTCCTTATGCAGGAAAAAAGAGAATTACATTGTATCTTATACCAGTTCCGGACCTTTTTTTTTTTCTTGAACGTCGGCGGAGTTGTCAATTAAAATTTTAAATGATTCCCTAAGTTGAAGTATTTTATAATATTTTATGTAAAATGCAGAGTGTAAAAGGAGCGATGAACCGGAGGAAAATAGTAGAAAAGTTTTCCCAATCATAGGTCTTCCAAACCTCGCAGTATCCCAGTATTTTTTTTCAACCTACAGGCCGTCTTCCACCAAGGCAGGGTGACCGAAAAAGAAAAAAACTTTTGGTAATCTTTTTACATTTAGTAATTTATACAGTAGAAGAGGATACTAGTTCCTTGCTCCCAGAATTTTAGTCGTCTCTTACGACACGCATGGCATACGGAGGAAGGATTTTTTTCCAGTTCCCCATGAAGAGGAAGGAAAATGAAAAAGAGCAAGAACTATTAAGAAAATAGAAGGCAACTCAGATGGGTGTGTACATACCTGTGTATTGTGGCCTGTTATCTTGCTCGTTTATGAGACAGAAAAAGGCACCAGCAATCCTAGCATCGTGTTAAACAATATAACATTATTAATAACGAAGTGACTGATGGGGCATCAACAGTGTGAGTTAACAAATATGAGGAAAACTGGGAAGGAGAAATCCAAACAGTTAAAGAAAATTTTTGTTGTGGAAACAAGATAATTTCTTGACTATGGGATAGTTACTGCTTTCTGAAATTAATTGATTTTAATTTTTCACCCTGAGAGAATTCCATGCACAGTCTTCTGGATAAAATATGGATGAGGGATCATTATCACTAGTATACAAACAAGAAACAGACTTATGAGAGGGATCTTTATTGCAGAAATGCTTCGCCTTCCAGTGGCTTAAAGTCCATTACAGAGAAGAAAGAAGGATGATGAGGATTTTGAGGCAATCAGTCCCTCAGACTGGAGTCGATGTGTTCAGCTCATCTGTCTTGAGAAAAGCACAGAATATGTGTGAAAGACTGATAACCTCAAACTCCTCATCTTCCATTGTTCTTCTCTGTAATAGGCTGAAGAAGCCACTCGTTGGCGAAACCTTTCCGCAATAAAGAATCCGAAATGTTCCACAAGTGTCTCAGTCTTGATATGCATGTGTCGCCAGATGACTGCTTACCGTAAAAAATGATAAACCTAGAAATCTGTAGCACTAAAACATAGTTAATAATTAATTACTAATTTAGACTAGAAATAGCAATATGATTCTGGTATTATTGACTTTATTGATACCCTAGGTATTTGTTTTTTTTTTATGAGGCTTATTACCGTCATGACTAAAGCTTACCAGCTGGCCACCTAAAATCCGGTTATGGTGCGCCTCAGATCCGTCACGAGTAAAGCTTTCCATCTGGCCACCTAAAAACTGGTTAAAATGCCTTTTAAGTCAATCATTACATTGCCTGCCACTGCTCTTCTCTCTGTCTACCGTCAACAAAATCTTAATAGGCAGTATAGAGAATGTAAGTACTGGCACACACATAACAGGCCTGGTCCTGGACCGGGCCCCGGACCACCCTCCAGGTATACCATAGCTCAAATCCAGGATTGTCCACTTGCCTCTCCATAAGTTTAGAAGTCCAATATGGCCTCTGCTTCTTGAGGCTTCCAGTCAGGCGACCCGCGGCCCAAACAATATCTAATTTCTATTGATTTATTTAGCTTCCAGAGGCACCAATCTGGTTTAGAATTCTCTATTTTAGTTATTCTAGTACTGTGAATTAAGCACACCGTAGATGACAAAGTAAACCTTAAATTATATGATGAGGTGTTGGTCAATAAGCATACCTTAAGCTCGCTACTTCTTGGTTTCAGTTGGTTCAATTGGTAGCGACCTCAGCTCACACAGAGAAGCCTAGATTCGGTTACCAGACGAATGGAAACGTCTGGTATATTTCTTTACATCTGTTGTCCCTGTTTAGCCAGCAGACAGTAGTTGTATGGAATTTCGAATACCCCGGAATTCCTAAGACTTGCGGTGTGTAAGGTCTTTTGGAGTTTGGAGAGACCTGTAACATATGAGCCATATTTCCAGTACCAACTCTTAATTATATGACTAAGATAGTGATAAAGCTTCAAGAGGCTAATATGCAAACGATTACGTAATTATATAAGTTAAGTTAGAGTTACATGTAGATTAATTTACCTAGTATATACGATTACCTTCATAAACAATGGTCATTTGGCCATAATTTTTAAAGGGGTGGACCGGTAAGCCAGCGGAAGGCCTCGGTCAGATGACCAAAAGCTCCAAAGGCGGGTCATCATCTGACTAAGACCCGCGTCAGGAAACATTTGTCCTGTTTCCTGACGAACCTTACCTAACCTAACCTTCATCTATGCCTATTTATCACCAACAAAGAGCCACCCACTAACGTGGACACAGCCTACTCAGGAGAGAAGTTTTAGTCACCCATAACCTGTGTCAGGAGAATGACGAGGCAGAGGAACCTCTCTTTGTAGCTCCGGGTTTATCACAAAACAAGCCTTCTACCCTTCACTTTTCACATTACAAACTTGGAGGCACGCACATGTACACATACCAACGAGACGACTATCTTGTCTCGCTATTCCTGGTGTAAATGGTGACTCAGTGTTCCTAACGGGATTTAATAACCTATGCACTCCCACACATCAGGGGGTAATTGCATGTTACCAGCATAATTAAATGCGCATTTATAACTTCCCATGTGGAAGGTGCATCAACGGAAGCTTCACGATAGGTGAACACGGCTGAGAACATTTGGACGTGTTTCCTTAAGACACCTGCTGTCGCATCCTCGGACAAAAAATACCTAATTTGCCATAAATACTCTGCATAACAATGCGCTGTATAGCCCTTGTGGCTTAGCGCTTCTTTTTGATAATAATAATAAAAATAATAATATTATTATTATATTATTATTATTATTATTATTATTATTATAATAACAGGTATATGACTACACCTGGGCATACAAACTGCCCTGTCTAGATAGAAGGTATCCAACCCTATGTTATCCAAGGGATAGGAAGGCAGGCTCATGACATGAATTCAACTAATGACCTGATTGGATAATTAACTGATCATTCATATACACACCACTATATTTTATCCAAGTTATTTTTTACACACAAAAGCTGGTATGTAAATTGCCAAGAATAAAATATATCTATTATATTTAAATGTTACGAGATATTCTATTAAATTATGTAATGCATTTTTATAGTGTAATTGCGGCAGGGAAGTTGCTTAGCAACAATGATCATATTACAGACTCTTCGGTAAGGTAACATTAGAGGTGAGTAATGCAGGTTATGACTGGCTGGCTCCTGGCTTGAGAGATTTCTTAAGTTATGATTGGCTGACCAACTAGCACTGACATAATAGCGAGTGTGCCTGGTTTATATAATTATAACATTGATTTTTAAAAGGAATGGACCGGTAAGCCAGTGGAAGGCATCAGTCAGGTAACTAATAGCTTCAGTGGCGGGTTAGCAAGACCCGTGATAGGAAACACTTGTCCTGTTTCCTGACGTATTCTACTTACCTCAGATACTTAAGTAAGATCCACCTACTCCAGACACTGAGGTATCTGGATGTTCTCTGGTAGGATTTGCAGTAGATGGCTTGCAAATTCATTTTTAATCTCGTGTTTGGTGTAATAATTGCTTAAAAGTTTAGCCAAATTACTCCTAAGTGAAAGACTCACGAAATCGTAATAACACGATTGCAAACAAACCACGGTAAAAGTGGGGTTGTAACCCATGGCGAGTGGTCGTAAACCTCACTCGCCATGGGATCTAACCCCACCCGTACTGTGGTTTATTATAATTACTTGGGAGTGTCAAATACATATCATTAATTAATTATTTAATAAAGCATTAATTATCTAAATAGTATTCCACAACCCGAGCGTATTTATTTACTGTGGAAAGAGTTTTCAAAATTCATTTATAATTTACCAGTGTATCTTATTCACATGTTATTGAAATACTCTGGAGAAGTGTTGCTATGAATTTACTTATATTTATTCTAATAGTCATTTATGAATGCTTAAATATTTTGGTATTGTGAGGGATTTCCACATGACCATGTATCTTAATGGTCACTTATGCATGCTGGAATATTTCTCTATTGCGAAAGATTTATTGTTGTCTGTTTTAGGCTAGCATCATTTTTTTTATGTATTAAGGACCAACACATTACTATCAGTGTACATTCCTAAATTAGTAAGTTTTAGTTGCTAGTGATCACTTAAAATATTCATAAATTTATTTTGTCACAAGGATAGTTATCTCAGTGTTATTTATACGTATAAATTTTATATCTTTGGTGTTTTCATAGAGTATCTTAGATCTCGCATATTACACTAATGGTTCAGATGGGTTCAGCTGATAATTAGTTAATTCTGTATAACATATGCTTTATTGTGACGGCCCCTATTATCTCTCTCTCTCTCTCTCTCTGTCTTTCTCTCTCTCTTACCTATTATAGTGGCTGATATACATTATACATGCCTACAGAGGGGAGGCGTTCTCATAACATTGGACATATACCTTTAAGAAAAAAAGATAAATAAAAATGAAAAAAGAGAGAGAAGCAGCATCACAGAATTTCTCAAAGGCTCCAGACGTTCTCGCAAACGAAAAGAATTACTGGTAAGCTGGTTCGCTTAAATTAAATGCATCAGTGAGAGTCGCGGAGAGGTAGAGAGAGCAACAAGCCACCAGTGAAATTAAAAAAAAAAAGACTGAAAAATGACATCTAGTAGTGAACCTTTGATTAAAGAGAATTTACATAAATGGCAGTGAAGAAACAGATGAAAATTTTAAGTCATATAATAGGGCTGTTTGCTGTTAGAGTTTTTAATGAGACTTATGAATGACATACAAAATTAATTTTTTATGAATGGACCGAAAACTTTTCGAAAATCTGAAAAAAAAATCTGACTTACCTAAACTCTTTTTGACTTAGAAGTTAGACTAATGGAGCTCCATATTCAAAGAGAATTAAAAAGAGAATATCTCGTGCCTTAAATATCTTAAGGAGACGGAGTCTGGGCAGAAGCATCACAACACTGTAATTATAAACCCCATGTTTACCTCCACTAAATAATCGTAGCTGCAAAATGAAAAGAAAAAAACTAATGATAAAGAACAATAAGTCACAATACTGTGACTTTGTAAATGGTCCAAGTCGGACCGAAACGTCGTTTTAGGCTTTTGTCTTTATGTGCGGGTTATTTGTGTAATGACATGACACTGACATCCCACTTAACATGAACCAAAATATTGTCTCAAGATTCCTATCATTGTGATTTTTATGAATTGTCCAACTACGGTATTGTGATATATATTTTTTATGGGAACATGAGTGCAGAGCCTAACTTAATTACTGGCCCATTGCGACAATGACCAGGAAGTGTAATATACCTGTATACCTGGAGGGCTTCTCGGGGGTCAATGCTCCGTTGCACGGTCCGTGACCAGGCCTAGCGGTGGATCGGGGTCTGATCAACCAGGCTGTTACTGCTGGACGGCTGATCAGGTACTGACTTTAGGTGCCTGCTCAGTTCCTTCTTGAAGACAGCCAGGGGTCTGTTGGTAATTCTTCATTAATGTTTGCTGAGGTTTTTGCCTTTAGGATTTCCATGATTCGTTTGTCGTGTCTTTGGGAAGAGCGTGTGCAATATTATGTCGTTTGAGGGACACTCAAGTTACTCAGTAGTTTTTAGTAGTTGACCGTTCCCAGGATGCGACCCACAACTATCGACCAACGCCCTGGTACCTTTTTTTACTGAAGGTTAACATGGGCAGCGGGCATGAGGAGACTCGCCCATATGTTTCAACCTGCCCAGGATTTCTAGATTTATAGAATTTGCAAACAAAAGCTCGACAACTATGATCAAGAAGTAATAATACATAAAATACATGCAAAATGAATAACCAAAATAGTAAGTAGATAAATTTTCAAGTTTTTAAGGAATCGAACCCGAAGTGAATTAGTCAAGTAAAATCCGAGGCAACTGCAGTGAAAAGTTGTGTTCCTCAAGGAACAGAACTCGCCCAAATTCACTCTTTTATTCTTATATCTAACAAAGACAAAGATATAAACGAAAGTACAGTAAAAATCCTTTCCAGACGATGCTAGAATCTGAGTACACAATAAATCTCCAAGCTGATATAAACCATGGCTACAAAAAACATTATAGTTCTCAGTAACGATAAATTAGTTAATGTGCTACGATAAATTTAAGAAAATATGAATTAGAAAGGAGTGTAAAACAAATTGAAACCACTCAATAGAACAGTAGAGGAATGTGAGGAACTCAGAAGAGATAACATGAGGTCTTACATTTAAAGGTCACAATAATTTTAATATTACACATACAAAAAAAATTATTGTTAGATAACTATAATTTTCAAAACATAATATGTTAAGCCAAATACGATACTTTCTAAGTCAACTGTTCTCTCTTTTCTGCTCTCCAAAGGCACAGTGAGTACAGCTGAAGGGACCTTAGATATTCCTAATAATGTAAGTGCTTGATCAAATACGAGCAGTGCAGATTGTATATACTTTTTCAAGATAGGCGATATCATCACATTCCAAGTCGACTGTTATCGTCGACTTTGAAAGTAGTGATATCGCATATCTTGAAAAAGTGCACAGAGCTTGCACTGCCTGCATTTGATCAAACACCTATATTATTAGGAATATCTATGGTCCCTTCAGCTGTACTTCCTGTAATTCTGGATAGAAAGATTCACTTTAATATACAAGTGGAAAATTCGGGAGAGATTGGTCCCAAAGCAGCACAAAGAAATACATTCTTATGAAAGCAAGATAATCGGCAGTCAGAGAAAATACCGTCAATGGAAAGCAGGAATGTAATAGTACACCAAGAGTTAACTTCATATGTGTACAACGGCAAAGAAAATTCAGTGTCCTCGCTTAATACACATAGAGTGAGTTACTAACAGACCGAAAGCCGTAGGCATCATCATTCAGGCTTTGATGACTACGTTGAAATGCATTCAGACATAACCAACAGCCTAATTGATAAGGCCTTCACTGAAGAGACTTCATATTGGAGAAGGCCACAGGGACGGTGACCCTTGGAATCGTTAACAGTCAATTTATAGGCCAAGATGTGTGCTTTAATGCTGGTGAAGGACGTTTAGCCCAAGGAGTTATTTCTACTCATTCCTGCGTCCAAATCCGATTTCCTCCGATTTCCCAGAAGCTGTATGACTCCTATGAATATATTTGTTGCCACAAGTTTAAGGTGGATTATTTTTCTAAAGATTTTTAACACATTCGAGATGTGTAACACAGAGCTTACAGAGCCACGAGATAAAAGAGAAAAATTGAATGACTGCCTCTAGAGGATCGCAGGTAATAACGAAGAAAGTCACGAACCAAACCAAGCATTCATTAGTCTAGGACAACGTTTCGCTCTTTTTAAGGCTTTATCAGCTCATTAGGTTAGGCTAGGTAAGATTCGGTAGGAAACAGGATAATTTTTTCCTGACACGGCGGGTCAGCTTTTGGTAATCTGACCGAAGTCTTCGGCTGACTTACCGATCCACCCCTTCAACATTCTTTTCAGTGGATTTAATAAAAGCGTACATAGAACAAAGAGTCGTCTCTGTAAAAGCTTGTTCGGCCAAAGGGTCTTTTTTTCCAGCTGAAGCTAAACAAAATTCCCAGAGAATAATATATAGTTGAAACAGTTGAGAGGCTGAAGCAGGTGGCAGCTAAAGCAGCGCTCAACTTTAAAACACAGAAGAATAACTCAAAATATGAGACCTCTTTATACCCCACCGACTTCCTGTCTCTGCCCCAGGTATCAAATATTTTATGGTTAATAATATGTTGACTGATATTTTGGGGGAAAGATGGTTGGTTTTAAAGACGACCATCTCTTATTTCAGGGGCAGTCTCATAACTTTCGTTCACCTGACATAATTTTGTTCTGTCATATTCATTTTATATCGACGTGTAGCCTCAGAATCAGATCTATGCTCCTGGGTCCTATCTTCAATATTTGGTGTATCATAAAATTTATTTAAGTTGCCAGTGGTTGTCGCACGTACTTCACTTACATCCCATTAAAAATGGGTTGAGCAAATATTTTTGTTAGCGGGTTTGGTTTGAGGATGACCTGTCTAGTATGGGCCAGTAGGCCTGCTGCAGTGTTCCTCCTCCTTTATGTTCTTACGATATACTTGATATTACATTCGGGCTTTTTTCACGAAACCAATTTGATACTTTCTGTTTATAAAAATGTTGAAAGGTCTGCTGAGGTTTCTTCATCCATTTTCCTTCATCCTCGTGAAGATCCTCTTCTTGTTTACCTTGTCTCTTCTTATCATTGTAATGATCCTCTCTTTACTTAGTCTACTCTTATTGTATTGATCTTCACATTGTTTACCTTGTCTATTCTTGTTACTCTAAAGATCCTCTTCATCTCTACTTTGACTTTTCTTGTCATTCTAATGATCTTTTCCTTGAACCATACCCCCGGCCGGGATTGAACCCGCGGTCATAGAGTCTCAAATCTCCAGCCCGTCGTGTCATTACGATTTCTTAAGTCATCTTGTGTATTCTTGTCACTGTAAACATCCTCTCAACATCCTTATCAGTTCCTCTGATGTTTTGTACGTCACAAGAGCTGGCTCTTCCTTTCTCTATACAAATAAGAAATTTCTCTTAGCTCTAGCAGCTGTTTGAATACACATCTTAGCAATTTCTTGAGTTTCAGACTGGAGATTTGTATATAAATGATTCATGGCAATGCATTCTCGTGAATGGGGTACACACGCGAAGTTAATATTTTGTGAGATTATTTATCAAGGCAAATTAGACACATGTGCAACACTTGGGTATCTTTAATGAGGAAACGTTTCGCCACACAGTGGCTTCATCAGTCCATACAAAGGAGAATGGCGAAACGTTTCCTCATTAAAGATACCCAAGTGTTGCACATGTGTCTAATTTATCTACTTGTCGTTTCTCTGAACCATTGATCTACATTATTTATCAAGCTTCCTGAACGTTGCATATCAAGTGGTGTTCAGTACCGTTAAGATGATGAATCAGATTCATGTGCAAACTCTGGGTATCATTACTTAAACATACATTGATGTTGCACATGTATCTAATTCATCTTTCCGAATGTTACTCATGTTCCCTGACGAAGCTTCAGAGGTGGTCAAGATAGATTAAGTTCAATGCAGAACAGTGAGTCTATTAGAGACATGTTCGTCCAGTTATCTCAGAAATGAGGAAATGGTATGGTGATACCGACAAGATGTGGAGAAAGACACTTATGTACAGTTCAGGACATTTATTAAAGGAAACGTTTCGCCACGAGTGGCTTCTTCTCTGTATTAGGACTGAAGAAGCCACTCGTGGCGAAACGTTTCCTTTAATAAATGTCCTGAACTGTACATAAGTGTCTTTTTCCATATCTCAGAAATGCTTAGCATTATTTTATTTATGGGTGACTCAAAGGTAATGTGAAGTGATTGTTTACACTAGTGTATATTCCGTAACAATGTTTATTGTTTTCGTTTTCACTGATGTTCCTAGATTTCTGTGTGATTCAGTGAACAGGTTTAGTGTACTGGTCAGTCGTAGTTCAGTATTTCTTTTTTCAAAGCACCGGCCTTATCCCTCCCAGGCAGGGTGACCGAAAAAGTAAAACGAAAGATTTTCTTTTTGCATTGAGTAATAATATTTTTTTAATTATTTCAGTGATTTTCCCTCCTATTATTACTTTGTTTTCGGTCTACTTTGCCAATCTGAAAAAAAAAAATTCTTTTGCCGTGGTTAAACCCATAAGGTTATTTATTCTACATATATCGACGACTCTAAATATTTCTGAGGTATACTTTTGTCTTTAGTTTATGTTCTTTTTACTAACTGATATCAACCACAAACAAGAGTTCACTGGATTTAATATTTGTAATTAGTGCATTAATAAACGCTAAGAAAATGTTGATTCATTTTCAGTGTTCATCTCTTATGAAGACTCGATTTTTTTCTGTTTATTCTGCGTCTTCTGTTTGTCAATAGCGTCATCCTTGACAAAAGTCAAAAGTGGATCTAAACGTCCTAATATTTTTCTCCTACATGTGGTTTATTTACGAATTGTTCCAGCCACTGAATTGAGTCTGTTATTCTTTATGAATATAGAGTGCATCCATCCCTCTCTTTCCAGTCATTCTCCGGGTTGTTAGACATGCTCTCCCATTTTTGAAACAACTATAGTGCTCTGGAAAATTTAATCCTCCGAAGCTGTGTATGTAAGAACATGAAAGCGCTCAGGAGCTTTTCCTAATATTGTGGTATAAATATAACACACACACACACACACACACACACACACACACACACACACACACACACACACACACACACACACACACACACACACACACACACACACACTGACATGTATAGTATGCAAAATCATGGAGAAGATTATCAGGAGAAGAGTGGTGGAACACCTAGAAAGGAACGATCTCATCAACAGCAGCCAACATGGTTTCAGGGGCGGGAAATCCTGTGTCACAAGCCTACTGGAGTTCTATGACATGGTGATAGCAGTAAGACAAGAGAGAGAGGGGTGGGTGGATTGCATTTTCTTGGACTGCAAGAAGGCGTTTGACACAGTTCCACACAAGAGATTGGTGCAAAAACTGGAGGACCAAGCAGGGATAACAGGGAAGGCACTACAATGGATCAGGGAATACTTGTCAGGAAGACAGCAGCGAGTCGTGGTACGTGGCGAGGTGTCAGAGTGGGCACCTGTGACCAGTGGGGTCCCGCAGGGGTCAGTCCTAGGACCAGTGCTGTTTCTGGTATTTGTGAACGACATGAAGGAAGGAATAGACTCTGAGGTGTCCCTGTTTGCAGATGACGTGAAGTTGATGAGAAGAATTCACTCGATCGAAGACCAGGCAGAACTACAAAGGGATCTGGACAGGCTGCAGACCTGGTCCAGCAATTGGCTCCTGGAGTTCAATCCCACCAAGTGCAAAGTCATGAAGATTGGGGAAGGGAAAAGAAGGCCGCAGACGGAGTACAGTCTAGGGGGTCAGAGACTACAAACCTCACTCAAGGAAAAAGATCTTGGGGTGAGTATAACACCAGGCACATCTCCTGAAGCGCACATCAACCAAATAACTGCTGCAGCATATGGGCGCCTAGCAAACCTCAGAACAGCATTCCGACATCTTAATAAGGAATCATTCAGGACCCTGTACACCGTGTACGTTAGGCCCATATTGGAGTATGCGGCACCAGTTTGGAACCCACACCTAGCCAAGCACGTGAAGAAACTAGAGAAAGTGCAAAGGTTTGCAACAAGACTAGTCCCAGAGCTAAGAGGTATGTCCTACCAGGAGAGGTTAAGGGAAATCAACCTGACGACACTGGAGGACAGGAGAGATAGGGGGGACATGATAACGACATACAAAATACTGAGAGGAATTGACAAGGTGGACAAAGACAGGATGTTCCAGAGATTGGACACAGTAACAAGGGGACACAGTTGGAAGCTGAAGACACAGATGAATCACAGGGATGTTAGGAAGTATTTCTTCAGCCACAGAGTAGTCAGTAAGTGGAATAGTTTGGGAAGCGATGTAGTGGAGGCAGGATCCATACATAGCTTTAAGCAGAGGTATGATAAAGCTCACGGCTCAGGGAGAGTGACCTAGTAGCGATCAGTGAAGAGGCGGGGCCAGGAGCTCGGACTCGACCCCCGCAACCTCAACTAGGTGAGTACACACACACACATATAGATGTCGTGCCGAATAGGCAGAACTTGCGATCTTGGCTTAAATAGCAACGCTCATCTTGCCATATAGAAGAAGCGAAAATTTGTGTATGCAATAATTTCGCCAAAATCATTCTGAACCTAACGAAAAAAATATATTTCGTTGTGTTTCTGTATTATTAAATTATTGTAAACTTATATAAAATATATTTCGTTGGGTTAGGCTAAAATAAATTGTTCTTGTTTTAATAAGGTTAGGTAAGTTTTCTAAGATTCTTTTGGTGCAAAATTATCAATTTTTACATCAACATTAATGAAAAATATGTATCTTTAAACGTATAAGAGAAAATATTAGAAAGGACTTAATTTTAAATGAGTTCTTGCTAATTGACCAGTTTTACGTATTCAGCACTATATATATATATATATATATATATATATATATATATATATATATATATATATATATATATATATATATAATGTCGTGCCGAATATGTAAAACTGGTCAATTAGCAAGAACTCATTTAAAATTAAGTCCTTTCTAAAATTTTCTCTTATAAGTTTAAAGATATATTTTTTTCATTGATGTTAATGTAAAAATTTTTAATTTTGCATCAAAAGAATCTTAAAAACTTACCTAACCTTATTATAACAAGATCAATTTATTTTAGCCTAACCCAACTAAATATATTTTAGATTTGTTTACAATAATTTAATACTAAACAAGCACAGTGAAATATATTTTTTTCGTTAGGTTCAGAATGATTTTGGCGAAATTATTGCATACACAAATTTTCACTTGTCCTATATGGCAAGATGAACGTTGCTATTTAAGCCAAGATCGCAAGTTCTGCCTATTCGGCACGACATATATATATATATATATATATATATATATATATATATATATATATATATATATATATATATTTATATTTATATATATATATATATATATATATATATATATATATATTTTTATTTTTATATATATATATATATCTCTATATATATATATATATATATATATTTATATTTTATATATATATAAACTCTATATTATATATATATATATATAATGTATATATTATATATATATTTTTATATATATATATATATATATATATATGTATATATATATATATATATATATATATATATATACACACAGTATATATATAATTTTTTTTTCAAAAATATATAGGGAAGTACCACCTCTATAGCTGGAATGGGGACCCTCATCCTCAGAGAAGACAATAAACGTACCTCAGTGAAAACTCAAGGTTCTCCCCGGAGCTGTTTGAATATTTTCTTCTCCTACCACCCCCTATATTTTGTATTCTATGTGAACATTTATTAATAAACAGAATACATTTGCAGAAAAACACAAACATGAATACAATGGTACAATGTATTAAAGATCATGAATTTCCTCCAGCTCCACCGAAGCCGGACGCGAGCCAAGTATGCAGCAAGCATTTCCTCTCTGGATGGCCACGCTGAGGTGCTGGAACATGAAAGTGACTGCCCTTGGTGTCGATGAGTCTGGAACCCAATTCTTTGAGGAAACGTTTGGCATTTTTTTCCCATGATCCCAAGGTCTCTGATCCCACTGGGACAAATTGATACTGTTGGTTTATGTCCCTGTACTTGCTGATCTTGTACTCCTCCCTGTGGTCAACAGCTCCTCCCTGTCGCCCCACACTGTGATGGATATAGGTGTCAGCCAGTGTGGACACACAGGTATAGTCCCATGCTAAGAGCTTGCCATTCTTCCAAAGATAGATGGTGATCCTGTCGGGGCAGTTTGCTGGGATGTGGGTATGTTGGCTGCTAGTGATCGGGGCTCCCTCTCGGCTGGGCATCCAGCTGTAGCAAAGGTTCTCTTTATGATGTCGTTGACCTCATTGTGTCTTGCATGCCAGCCATTGGTTTTGGAACAGTTAAGACCATGTAGACGGTATTGGTCTGCTTGCGCGTCGCCGCAAATACACATACATTCTGCGTGAATTGGGGGAGCAAGACGCAGAGCCACTGCAATACGGAGGGTAGTAGGGTCGAGTCGTGTTCCCATTGCCGATATGGGAACTGTTTGCAGGAAGTCCCCGGAGTGATGTGCACTCACAGCCTGGAGACGGGCAGTCTCCCTATCTGATGTTGCAGCCCTGAGCATGTTGGCAAGCACCTTTTCAGCGATTGGGCCATCCCAGCGTGACTGTGAGCCAGTACTGCACTAGGGTTTGGTGCTGGAGCAGCAAGAGTCTCCCATTCAGTGATGGCACTGGCATAGCTAGGGTCCTGTATTCCTGCTGAGTCACTGAGGTTATCAGGAAGAATTTGTCTTATCAACTCGTTTGATGCTATGGAACAGGATAGGAAAGCTGGTAGAGCAATCTGGGAGGATCTGCGTGCTCCTAGCCCTCCAAGCCTGACCGGAAGTGAGGCTTGCAACCACTGTCCATCTTCAAGGGAAAGATTCAATACACTCTCTAGCATGGTCTTTAGGAGAGAATCATATTCCTTGAGTTTTGGATTGCTGATGAGAGGCAGGATTGACAGGCACCTGGTGAGTAGGTAGAAGGCATCATGTGTGTCAATGTCTTTCATCCTGTTTTCCATCGTCCGGAGGTCTGAGACTTTTTTTCTAGGATCAGATTGATGGCATTGGACCCATGAGGAGCCCCAAGGAGAGTGCTATTGGCTGGATCAATGGCTCGTGCTCCTGGTAAAACGGCGCTAATATTCTGGATCATCTGTTGATTGGTAGAAACTATTTCACATTTGGTGGGGTTTAAAGAAAGGTCCAGGCTTTCTCCCATGTCTTTAATTTTACTGATGTCCTCTAGTAGAGATTCTGTTGTGCCAGCTAGGGGACCATCATCCAGGAACCAGATAATGAGCTCGCTGGAGAGTGTTTCTGTGACTTCCTTGATGACTA
>NC_091363.1:16291874-16439374 GCF_038502225.1 Cherax quadricarinatus | reverse complement strand
CCTCCTTCTTAACCATGACTACTGGTGAGCAATATGCAGATACTGAAGGTTCAATGATCTTTAGTTTTAATAATTTGTCTACCTCTCGGTCAAATGCATCCCTAAGGTGAACTGGAACTGGGTATAATTTTCGTTTGATAGGATTGTCCGTCATTAAGTTAATACTTATGGACTACTGTGGAGGTAACACCTGGAATATCAGTAAAGACGTCTGAAAAGTTACTCACACATTGAAGTAGTTCATGTCTCTTATGGTCATCCAAAGGTTCATTAATATTAATGTTGGTTGCTCCCGATTGGTCAAGAGTCTTAAGTCATGTAGTTCTTCATCATAGTCTAAGTTAGAGGTGTCAATTAAGGCAGTTAACCGAATTTCTTCGGTAATATTTCTTAAGGGTGTTGACATGATAAAGCTTAGGTTTCCCCTTGACTTCTATGAGGTAGTCAACTTTCCCACAAATTTTTAACACTTTATATGGACCTTTCCATGCTACTAATAATTTATTTGACTTGATAGGCAAAAGTACCAGAACTTCATCCCCTACTTTAAAACTTCTCCTCTGACTTTTGGAATCAAAATAGGTTTTGTACTGGTTTTTCGAAACTGTCAGAGGTCTCCTCAAGTTTGGATCTAAAGTCAAGGAGAAACTGGTAAGAAGACTGAACCTCAGCACTCACCTCCTCATTAGTCCATAAGTCATGAAGGATGGACAATGGGCCTCTGGCCTGTCTACCATAGAGAAGTTCAAAAGGTGAAAACCCCAGAGTCACTGGGAACTTCCCTCATGGCAAACAAAGCGCAAGGTAGGTAACGATGCCACTCCTTAGGTTTAAGGGAGCAAAGTTTCCTTAAAATGGACTTGAGAATCGAATGCTGGCGCTCAATCCTCCCATTACAGCTGGGATGATAGGGTGTGGTGAAGAGAGGCTTCACTCCCAGAAGTTGGTAGAGATGTTGCATTAAGTCAGATGTGAATTGTGTCCCACGGTCAGACAAAATTTCTCTCGGGATGCCCACTCTGGAGAAGATGGACACAAGGGCTTCAGCCATCTCTGTAGTAGTTATGGTCTTTAAGGGTACGGCTTCAGGGAAACTCGAAGCATAATAAACTAATGTTAATATATATCTATGTCCCCCAGATGAAAGTGGAGATAAAGGACCAACGATGTCAATAGCTACTCTTTCAAAAGGTACCGTAAAGACTGGCATTTTGACCATAGGTACTCGCCTGGTACCTCGGGAGGATGACAGTTGGCAAACTTTACACGATCTACAATAGGTAGTGACATCTGAGGACATTTGTGGCCAAAAATAGGTTTCCCTAATTTTATTTAAGGTTTTACGATGCGAGAAATGTCCGGCCACTGGCAGGTCATGAGTCATTTTAAGAACAGTCTCTCTGCATTGACTTGGAACAACTAAGATGGAATAGTCTATCTCATCTGAATTTAATTTGAATACTGACTTGTACAAGATATCTTTTATATATTCAAATTTATATGAAAAGTTTTTCCTTTTGATAACTTGATTTTGTTTAGCGGCATTATGGCAATTCTGAAGAGAAGGGCAATTACGTTGTTAATTGACAAAGGAGTCCTTCGATATATCTAAAGGCTTAAAGTAGTAGAAGAAGCCTGGGCTTTGGTCTGAGCCCTAGTCAAGACATTTATGGAATCGGAGATGATATCTTCACTTTCGTCTAGCAAGTGAACCGATGATCCTACTACCTCGCTTTCGAGTGTAGCATCACTGATTTTTAATCCCACATGAATCTCACGAGACATTGTCTCATCTGAGCTTTCGAGGGGCTTCTCTGACTCTACAGGAAGAGGATCTGAAAAGCTTATGTCTACTTTTGGTTATGAAAGGTCAACCTCAGAAGGAAGAATGGCACCTTTTACATTACCTATTAGTACGGAGTAAGAAGTGATGGGAGCTAGTACGGCTTCAGACCAACCTGTGAACAATTTAGACCTAATGTAACAACGGATGGTAGAAAGTGTCCGTACGACCCAAGTAGTCTGAAAGTATAGCAGACGAATGAGTTTCTTTAAGGTTAGGGAACAGCTTATCAGAAATGACTATACATGTGCATCCAGTGTCTCGTAAAATGGTAGATACATTAAGTCCATTAACTGTTCCTGAACAGAAAGGTGCTTGATCATTACAGTCTTTAAAACATCTTCCAACTTTTTGGACCTTCTTAGAAGGACAATCTGGACGTTTATGTCCCTTAACACTACACAAATGACAAATAGGAATTAAAGAAGTCATTTTAATTTCCACTAGAGGTTTAGATTTCTTAAGGTCTGATGAACCCTTGCCCTTAGGGTTCGATCCCTTTAGGTCTTTATAGGAATTATGAGCCTCAGCATACAAGTCAGAGGCCTCAGCAACTTCCTCAGCTTTAATCATGTTACGTTCTCTGATGAATGTTCTTATCTGGCGGGGAAGAACTGTCAGGAACTGGTCAGCAACCATGAAGTCTCTAAGAGATTCATAACTGTGATCAATTCCTGAACTCTCCAAAAGTCGAACAAACGAAAGAGTGTTACCTGTAACTGCTGAAAGTTCTGGCCAGGCTGTAAGGTGGCATACCTAAAATCTTTCCTGTAAGAATTAGTGGTTTTTTGATATGCTTTAAGGATTGCCTTCTTCAGTAGGTTATAATTACATATGATATCCTGCGACAAAGTTGCATAGATATTCAAAGCTGTACCAGAAAATAACATTCCTAACCTGGTAGCCCAGGTGTCAGCAGGCCATTCACAGAGGGGTAGCGGTATTTTCAAACCTGATAATGTATGAAGTTATGTCTTCCCCCTCTGTGAAGGGAGGTAAATTAGGTGTTGGAATATGTGCACTACCTACACGTTGTTCCATTACTCCTTCATCTAATTGCTGTTGTGAGAAAGTTAACTTTTTATTCTCTAATTCAAGGCGAGCTTGTTTCGAGCTCGCGATCTTTTTCTCTCTCCCTTAACTCATATTCTCTATCCTTTGCTCTTTCCTCAAGTTCTCTTAATTTAACTTGTTCCTCACGTACTCTAGCTCTCTCCTCACGATCAAGTCTATCACTCTCCTTTTAGTCTTCTCTCTCCCTTTCTAACTGTCTATCTTGGTTTTCTCTTTCAATTCGATCTCTCTCCTTTTTCTCTTCTCTTTCCCTTTCTGTCTCTCTTCTATCTCAATTCTCTCTCTTTCAAGTCTTTCCTGGATCTTAGCACTAATGAAAGATTCTAAATTTTTCCCTGTTATTCCTAACTTACTTCCAGCATTCATCCAAAACTGGTATTCCTCCATACTTGCAAGAATAACTTAAACTACCAGGGAAAAAATGAAACGGGTATCAAAGAAAATGGAGGGTTCAATTCCTGCTCTGCTCAAACTGTAAATAAACCAGAGGGCTCGATCCCTACTTCAATTAAACAATATGTATTAATTAAAATGAAGGGTTCTGTGCCAGCTCCGAGCAAACAGTAAGTAGAATGGGGTCACTTGACCATCCAATCTTCTCACTAACAAATCAAGAGTGTCCTACGACAGTTCCCTTGATAAAATAAATAGCTCAGTGAAACAAATTGTCACTGGAAAATCTCGGGTCCCTAGAGTCTAATCCTCCAAAGTGTTTTAAGCTCGAACAAAAAGGTGGCAGAATTAAATATTATATCCTGCCTGACTTGACTTACAATAAATTGAGACAATAACAATCACCAAATCTTTTAAATACCTGTACAGTAGTCCTACCATAGAGAATGATTACTCATGGCTGGTGGTAACCGTCTGTGGTATGCGGCGTTGAAGTTCCAATGGTAGATTCGAGATGGAATTGAATCTTGATTCAGTCGAGTTGATCCTGGCAAGGTCGCCACTTGTGAAGGCTACTCAGCCCTGTAACAACTTCAGTCAGTATTACCAAGGCTGGCTCCTCCTCAGGAAAATTAATGAATAGAAAAAGAACAAAAACTGACAAACATAAACACTTTATTGTTTAGAAAATCTAAAATATAAAACACTTAAATATGAAATATTGATCCTACCTTAAAGAAAATGAAAAATATAAATGATATCTGAATTCAACGCTAATATATATATATATATATATATATAAAACTTGGGTGTCTGGTGTTGGTGACACTGCGTGTTGTTGAAATCGTAGCCGTTGCCGATGATGGGGGATGGTCGCAGGTGTTGGTGACAACCCACCGGCTCGTTCATCACAGATTTTATAGCCGTCAATAATCTGTCCAGATGACAGGAGAACAGGTTTTCTCCACTGCAATGATGAGGGGTTATATCTTGCTACTTGCATACACAAACAGGTAAGTGGATCAGAATTTGGGACGTCTCAGGAGGTTAGTCCATCTCCTTCAATTCTACTCGTTGATTAGCAGGCGACCCTCTCTGTCCTTTCAAGAGTAGTGTTGGGAGCAGTGAGTTGAGTGATTTACTGTTTGACCGGAGCCCCACACGTCACATTTGGGGGGGAGGAGGAAGAGGGAGGGGAAGGGATAGCGGGAGCTAGTCTGACCCTACCTTAACAAGCAGCCGGCAATCAAACTATCTCTTTCGGGGAGGGGGAAAAAGGATGGGGGGAATAGCCGGAGCGGGACTTACCCTACCTTAACAAGTAGCCTGCAATGAAACTATTGTTACTATATACTCCCTCGCTACTCCTATCTATTGAACTTTTCCCTCACACTAGAAACAGGGTTCACTTACATTTATTTACTTCCAATATTGACCTTAATAAAGAAAAATATAACTATGCTTTATAACAATAAAATCTGAAACACTACAAGTGCAAATATGATTGCCTCGTTGTCTTCATCTTTGCGCCTTTTCCCCGTTGTCTTATCCTAGTTGTGAACCAGAGTCCACATCCGTTTTCTGTATAACTATCCTTGTTGAATACCTGTAACATTGAATGCCTATGTACAGTCCCTAAGTTCTTAACACGTTTCTCAAGTATCATTTCCATGCTGGTGCTGTGTACCCGAAGATGGGCCTACCGTATGTTGTATTAAAGGCCCAGAATGTTTTTTTGTGGAACTTAATAGATGCTACTCTCAGATATGTTAAACAAGCACTAGCTATAGAGGTTATTCGTTTGATGTTAGCCTCCGGAGATACGCTATGTACTATACTCAACCCTTGGTCTTTCTGAGTGAAGTCTGCAGCCTCTGTACCTTCTTACTCTTTCTCAATGGCTGAGAGAGAGAGTAAGAAGGTGACAGAAGCAGGAAGGAGAAACAGGGCAGGTACTGACATAAAAGGGAGCACAGCCTCAGGGAAAAACAGCAACTGCATCCTCCCACAGAACCACCCACAGCATCCCCTCAGCCCCTACCACCCCACACCAATCAAACACAGTAACAAGAACGCAACCACACTCCACACACACACACAGTCCCCCCTACCTCAGCACTGATACCGCAATAGCAACCTACCATAATATCGAGACCTGCCAACCACATCCACAGCCTGCACCAAAGCAGATGGAATTACAAATAAGCATGAGTGGCATCCTCGGACATCATAGCACTCAGAGACAATGATTACAGGAAGTGATAAAACACACAGTCTCCCTGTCTGGATATCAGATCCTGAAGAAAGAAAGGGTGAACAGAGGGGAAGGAGGAGTTACTCATCATGGGAGATTTTAACCATATGGAGATTGGGAAAATCTGAGCCACATGTAAACCAGAGATGTGGAGAGCCAAGATGCTGGAGGCAGAACTTGAAAACCCCACTTACTAGCATGTTAGAGACACAACCAGAGAGAGAGAGAGAGAGAGAGCAGATGATAAACCAGCAAGAGTGGACCTCGTATTCACCTTGAACAGTTCAGACATAGGGGGATATCACACATGAACGGCCACTAGGTGCTAGTGATCATTAGGTACTAGTGATTACATTTCGAATATATAGCAAAGTTAACAATGGAGATTAAAGCAGTACGAGAAGGACAGGAGAAGCCAAACTTCCAAAAAGGGGACTTCACAAGTATGAGACAATTCTTACATGTGGTGCAGTTGGTAAGTGAGCTAGAGGGAAAGACGGTAAATGAAATAAGAGAACACGTGACCACAAAGTGTAGGGAGGCAGTGGAGAAGTTCACACCAAGGGGCAACAGAAACAACGGGAAGGCCAGAGTGAGCCCATGGTGTACCCGGAGGAGTGGAAAGCTCTAAGTCGATTGTGCTACAGCTTGGAAAGGGTATAGAAGACAAAGGACTCAGAAAAACATGGAGTTGAGCTGAAGAGGCAGAAATGAATATGCATGATCCTTTCGAGAATTACATAACACCAAAAGCAAAATCTGACCTAAAGTTGTAATACAGTCACATCAGGAGGAAAACAACAGTCAAAACCAGGTAATCAGACTGAGGAAGAAACGAGGAGAGCTCACAGGGAACGACCAGGAAGTATGTGACGAGCAAAGTTCACGATACAGGGAAGTATACGCAGTGGAGACAGAGAGGCTTCCAGCAAACTGAGGTGGTAGGGTGCACCAGAAAGTGAGGGACACACTGTACACGACTAAGGAGTTGGTGAAGAAACTGCTGGGGAACTAGATACTTTGAATGCGGTGAGCTCATATGATCTCTCTCCTCGGGTCCTGAGAGGGAGATCAGATGTATTGTGTGTGCTGCTATCAACAATTTTCAATAAATCTTTCGAAACAGGGCAACTAACCTGAGGTGTGAAAGACAAATGTAATTCCTATTTTTAGAAAAGGAAATAGACAGGGAGCATTAAACTGCAGATCAGTGTCGCTGACATGTATGAATATAATGTCGTGGAGAAGGTAACAGAAGTAAGACAGGATAGAGAGGGGTGGGTAGACTCCATCTTCTTTGACTGAAAGAAGGCTTTCGACACAGTTCCACAAAAGAGACTAGTTGAGAAGCTGGAGAAGCAGACAGAAATAGGAGGGAAAGTACTGTAATACATCGGGGAATACCTGACAAGAAGGAAACAACGTGAGTTGGTACGAGACGAGGTGTCAGAGAGGGTGCTTGTGTACAGTGGGGTTTCACAAAGGTTAGTGCTAGGTCCAGTGCTGTTTATTATATATGTGAATGACATGGAGGAAGGGATAGATTCAGAGGTGTCCCTACGCAGACGATGTGAAGCTAACGTGGAGAATACAAGCGGGCGAGGATCAGGTAAGACTACAAAGGGATCTGGACAGGTTGCATGTCTGGTCGGACAAATGGCTCGTGGAGTTTAACCACAGGAAGTGCAAGGTTATGAAATTTGGGGAAGGACAAAGAAGACCACAGATGGAGAACACTAAAAGGCTGCAAACCTCAGTCAAGTAAAAGGATCTTGGGTTGAGCATCATACCGAACACATCTCCTGAGGCACACATCAACCAAAAACCTGCTGCAGCATATGGGTGTCTGGCAAATCTGAGAATAGTGTTTCGGCACCTAAGTAAGGGGTCACTTATGACACTACACCGTGTACGTCAGCCCCACATTGGAGTACGCAGCCCTAACATGGAACCCCACATCTGATCAAACATGTCAAGAAATTAGAGAAAGTGCGAAGGTTTGCAGCAAGGCTAGTCTTGGAACTGAGGGCTTCGTCCTACGAGGAAAGGTTAAGGGAATGCAAACCTGACAACACTGGAGGACGGGAGTGATGAGGGGATATGATAATGACATATAAAATACTGAGAGAAACTGACAAGGCGGATAGCAACGGAATGTTTCGGAGATGGGATATAGCAATGGGTCACAACTGGAAGTTGAAAACTCGGATGAGTCCTAGGGGTGTTAGGTAGTACTTCTTCAGTCATAGAGTCGTCAGGAAGTGGAATAGTCTCGCGAATAATGTACTGGAGGAAGGATCTATTCACAGCTTTTAAAAGAGGTAGAATAAAGCTCATGGAGCAGGGAGAGATATATCAGCGAAGAGGCAGGGCCAGGCACTATGACTCGACCCCTGCAACCACAAATAGATAACAAACAGGTAAGAACACACACACACACATATACACACACACACACACATACATACATACATACATACATACACACACACACATACATACATACATACATACATACATACACACACACACACACACACACACACACACACACACACACACACACACACACATACACACACACACACACATACATACATACATACATACACACACACACACACATACATACATACACACACACATACATACATACATACATACACACACACACACACATACATACATACACACACACACACACACACACACACACACACACACACACACATACACACACACACATACACACACATACACATGGAGAAGTTTATCAGGAAAAGACTGTTGAAGCACCTAGAGAGGAAAGAGATTGTACACGATAACCAGCACAGTTTCAGGGAGGGGAAATCCTGTATCACAAACCTGCTGGAGTTTTACGACAGGGTGATAGAAGTAAGACAGGAAAGAGAGGGGGTGGGTGGACTGCATTTTCTTGGATTGCAAGAAGGCTATGAACACAGTTCCACACAAGTGATTAGTGCACAAGTAGAAGGAACAGACTGGAATAACAGGAAAGGCATTACAGTGGATCAGAGAATGCCTGACAGGAAGGAATCAACGAGTGATAGTACGTGATGAGGTGTCAGAGTGGGCGACTGTGACGAGCGGGGGTCCACAAGGGTCAGTCCTGGAGTCAGTGCTGTTTTTGATATATGTGAACGACATGACGGAAGGAACAGATTCAGAAGTGTTCCTGTTTGCAGATAAAAGTGAAGCTAATGAGAAGAATTCAAGTCGAAAAGGATAAGGCAGAAGAATTACAAAGGGATTTGGACAGGCTGCAAGCCTGGTCCAACCAGGCGCAAAATCTTGAAGATTGGGGAAGGTCAGAGAGGACCCCACACAGAGTACAGGTTAGGGGGATAAAGATTGCAAACCTCATTTAAGGATAAGGATCGTGGAGTGAGTATGATACCATCTCCTGAGGCGCACAGCAAGCAAACAACTGCTGCAGGATATGGGTGCCTGGCAAACATAAGTCAACCTGGAGAGTACCTGGAGGGTATTACGGGGATCAACACCCGGGAGGCCCGGTCCACAACCAGGCTTCCCGGTGGATCAGGGCCTGATCACCCAGGCTGTTACTGCTGGCCGCACGTAGTCCAACATACGAACCACAGCCCGGCTGATCCGGCACTGACTTTAAGTATCTGTTCAGCTCCTTCTTGAAGGCAGCCGGGGACCTATTGTTTTCTCTTAGTGTAAAAATGGCGCTCCTACTTTTCACTGGGGGTATTTTTCATCGCCTGCCCATTTCTTTTACTTTCGTAGGGAGTGATTTCTGTGTGCATATTTGGAACCATTCCTTCTAGGATTTTCCGAGTGTAGATTATGATATATCTTGCTTGCGTTCCAAAGAGTACAAGTGACGTGCTTCCAAGTCTTCGCAGTAGTTAAGGTGTTTGATGGAACTTATATGTGCAGTAAAGATTCTCTGTACATTCTTCAGATCTGTAATTTCACCTGCTTTAAACAGAAATTTTAATGTACAACAATATTCCAGCTTAGAGAGAACAAGTGATTTGAAAAGAATCATCAATGGCTTGGCATCTCTTGTTTAGAATGTTTTCATTATCCATCTTATCATTTTCTTTGCAGTTGTGAACGTGGCACTGTTGTGATCCTTGAAAGTGAGATCCTCAGACATTTCCACTCCCAGGTGCCTCACATTATTTTTTCGATCTATTGAGTAATCAGAGTTCGTAGTATACTCAGTTCTAATTATTATCTCCTCCAGTTTTCTATAACGGAGTAGTTGGAATTTGTTTTCATTGAACGTCATATTGTTTTCTGTTGCCCATTGGAACACTTGGTGTATATCTTCTTGGAGGTTAACCGCGTCCTCAATAGATGACAGTGTCATGCAGATCCTGGTATCGTCTGCAGAAGTTAACACAGTACTGTGGGTTACATCTCTGTCTATGTCTGATATGAGGATAAGGAACAGGATGGGGGCAAGTAGTGTGCCTTGTGGAACAGAGCTTTTCACTATGACAGCTTCCGATTTAACTGTTTACCACTAGCATCTCGACATCTTAGCAAGGAATCGTTCAAGACTCTGTACATCGTGTATATCAGACCTATATTGTAGTATGCAGCACCAGTATGAAACTCACACCTGATGAAGCGCTTCAAGAAATTGGAGGAAGCGCAAGGGTTTGCAGCAAGACTAGTCCTGGAGCTAAGGGGTATATCCTGCGAGGAGAGGTTAAGGAAAATCGACCTAACGACACTGGAGGACAGGAGAGATAGGGAAGACTTGATAACGACATACAAACCACTTGATGGATTTGACAACGTAGTTAGGGACGGAATGTTTCAGAAATGGGACACAGAGACGGTCACAACCGGAAGTTGAAGACTAAGATGAATCATTGCGTTGTTATAAGGTTTTTCTTCAGCCATAGGAAGTGGAACAATCTGGAGAGTAATGTAGAGGAGGTAGGATCCAAACATAGCTTTAAGAAGAGATATGTTAAAGCTCATTGAGCAGGGGGAGAGAGGGTGGACCTAGTTGCGGCCTTTGAAAAGGCTGGGTCAGGAGCTGTGAATCAATCCCTGCAACCGCAAATAGGCATGAACAAATATGTAAGAACACTCTCACCCTCTATTCATCACTCCAGGTTCCTCCCACTGACCTCTACATCCACACCAAGAGTTGGCACTAGCGTTTCCTGTCACTTCCTTTACATGGCGTCACATATCAGTGTGACCGAGGCACTCTGGAGACGGCCATCTTTCATCACCAGTTCCCTACCTCCACCAGACAGCTTTATAGTCACATTCACATCAACATAATTTCCGTTTGTGTTGGCACATCACCTTGCTCGGCGCCGTATAAACGCTCTACCCTAGAGTTACTGCTTCTTTGTGTGTGTGTGTGTGTGTGTGTGTGTGTGTGTGTGTGTGTGTGTGTGTGTGTGTGTGTGTGGGTGTGTGTGTGCGTGTGTGTGTGTGTGTGTGTCTGCGTGTGCGTGTGTGTCTGTCTTTCTGTCTGTTTTTGTATGTGCTTGTGAGTACTCGCCTATTTGTGGTTACAGGTGTTAGTTCACAGCTCCTGGCCCCCGTTTCTTCGCTGGTCACTGTGTGTGTGTGTCTGTCTGTCTGTCTGCCTCCCTGCCTTTGTACTCACCTACATGTGGTTGCAGAGGTCGATTCGAATGCGTGTGTGTGTGTGTGTGTGTGTGTGTGTGTGTTATTATGTATTTGTCTATTTGTAGCTACAAGAGCGAAGCTATTCTCCTTGTGTCCCATTTTATACACATTTTTTCTTTTATAATACGTTTTTATATTTCTCGAGGTTGTACCACACACCACGTCCCTTCGAAAAGCATTTTTATACCTTCCCTTCCTCAGTTATATATCTGTTTCCTCTTGTCCGTGCTGCAGGCACAAAGTAATCTTCATGTACTCTTTCCCGTCCTTTATTTGACCATTATATGTGGCTATCATATCTCCTCTTCTCTCCGACCAGTGGGCAGCTGGTAAATATTTTGCAGCTTTTTCTTATGCTGTTTCTAGTTTGTCAATATATTTTTCTAGCATAGGTAACACGCAGCGTCTAGTGTATGCTGTGAACGCTTAATTTATCAATCATAAATTCATGTATTTCAATGCTATTTTATAAATTTGCCAGTATACTGTACGTGGTTTGAGCAGAATCATTTCAATGATTTTCCGGCGACAGTTTTCCGAATAGTCACTAGGCTCCTCTGTTACTTTCAGTTACAGATGGCTCTCAGTCCCTCAGCCTCTGTTATTGAAAGTAACAGACTGATTACCTTAAACTTTCTCTGATTTTCCACATTTCTTCTCTGAACGACTGAGGAAGCCACTGGTTGGCGATACATTTCCGAAGAATTACACAAGTGCCTCGTTCATCAACGTGTTTGTTTTCCTAACTATTTGTGCACAATTTGTTCTGTTTCTTGTATGTTTCATTCTCTTATTGCAACTTGTGTGTGTGTTGTCCTCACGATCGTGCGAGTTATACATTTATCTCTTGCACACACTCGCTTCATACACACCTGAATAAATCAGACACATGTGCAACTCCTGGGTATCATTATTGAGGAAACGTTTCGCCACACAGTGGCTTCATCAGTCCATACAAAGGAGAATCTTGAAGAACAGGAGAAGAATGAGGTAATCAGTCCCTCAAACGTTTCCTCAATAAAGATACCCAGGAGTTTCACATGTGTCTAATTTATCAACATGTCGGTTCTCTGAACCATTCATCTACAATCCTGTCAGACACTGCAACTTCTTGGGATCTTAATACTTGGGAATTCTTCGCTTGCCTATTTCTTGGGCACGACCTACTTCCACATTGAACAAATGTGACACCACCTATGACTGCTGCACCTCTCCTGCCATACGGTTTATAAGCTGCTCCGCACGTATGCCGTATTCTATTCAAGATTGATGGACTGACCACATCGACTCAAGGCTGAGGGACTGATTACCTCATTCTCCTCCTGTTCTTCAAGATTCTCCTTTGTATGGACTGATGAAGCCACTGTGTGGCGAAACGTTTCCTCAATAAAGATACCCAGGAGTTGCACATGTGTCTAATTTATCAACATGTCGGTTCTCTGAACCATTCATCTACACACCTGAATAGCATAACATTGTACCTGACCCCATCTGAGTCTAAGGAAATAATTAGAAACAAGATCAGTCTGATTTTTCCCAAGAAATACTCTTAAAAATGTTGCTCATTTAAGTATTGTTAATCAAAAACCAAAAAAAACACAAAACAAAAATGGATGAAATGTTTACCTAAAGTAATTTTCTTAAGATGGAAATAAAGTTGAAATGCTTGGCCGGTGATACACAAGCAGTTGGCCGCAGGAGCACTGCCGGCTCAGTCAAACTTTTACTTATTCAAGAGGAAGAGAGCGAGGAAGATGTATTCTGGGGAAATACTGCGGACCTGGTAGCCAAGACAATACTAGAAGGCCAGCTGGAGACTAGGGTAATAGCAATGAAAATAACGGCAATAGCAGTGAAGATTCTGGCAATGGTAGTCAAGACTAAGTAGCGGTAGTGAAGACCACTGGAATGGTAGTTAGGCTTAGGATTTCACTGGAGGGCCAGCAATAGGTTTCAAGTCCTTAGGCTTAGTTTCAATCCCTCGTATCAATTTTATCTTTCACACCGTTTCCCTTCCTTACGCAGTCTCTATACTTTGCATAATTTCTGTGCAGCCTTCAAGGTTTTCTATTCTTCACAAAATTTCTGATACCCCTCAGTCAGTTTCTGGTATCCCAAATGCTGTTTCTGCTGTACAGTTTCTGCAGTCTCTCATAGTGTGTATCCCTCATTCAGCTTCAGCTATCCCACGTACAGCTATCCCTCACACAGTTGCTGCTATTCCTCATACAGTTTCTGCTATTCCTCATACAATATCTGCTATCCCTCACACAGTTTCTGCTATCCCTCATACAGCTTCTGCTATCCCTCATACAATTTCTGCTATTCCTCATACAGTTTCTGCTATCCCTCATACAATTTCTGCTATCCCTCATACAGTTTCTGCTATCCTTCATAAAATTTCTGCTACCCCTAACACAATTTCTGTTATCCCTCGTACAGTTTCTGCTATCCCTCCTACCATCTCAGCTGTCACTCCCACAATTTCTCCTATCCCCAAAGTAATTTCCGCTGTCTCTTATAAAGTTTCTGATATCCCTCATGCAATTTATCTATCGATAATACGGTTTCAGCTATCCCACATCCATTTTTTGCTATCCTTAATACACTTTCTACAATCCTTTTTCTGCTACCCTTCACACAGCTTCTGCTATCCCTCACACAGCTTCTGCTATCCCTCACACAGTATCTGCTATCCCTTATTTAGTTTCCGTTATGGCTTACAGAGATTCCGCTATCCTTCATAGTTCCTGCTATCCCTCACATACTGTCTGATATCTTTCACACAGTTCCTGCTATCCCTCATACAATTTTTGTTATCCCTAATATAATTTTTGTTATCCCTCATACAGTTTCTGCTATCCTTCATGTAGTGTTTGCTATCCCTCATACGGTTTCTGCTATCCATCATGCAGATTCTACTATCCCTCATGCAGTGCCTGCTATCCCTCATATAGTGTCTGCTATCCCTCATATAGTGTCTGCTATCCCTCAAACTGTGTCTACTATCCCTTATACGGTTTCTACTATCCCTCACCAATCATATGTTAGGTAAAACAACACAAGAGCAACTAATGACATTTTATTGTGGCAACGTTTCGCTCTCGAGGAGCTCTTGAAAAGCGAAATGTTGCACATGCATTTTTTTCCTAGGTAGTAGGTAGATAGACAGCAACCATCCAGGAAGGTACCACCGTCCTGTGGTAGAAGGTAGGTAGACAGCAACCACCCAGGAAGGTACCACCGTCCTGTGGCAGAAGGTAGGTAGACAGCAACCACCCAGGGAGGTACCACCGTCCTGTGGTAGAAGGTAGGTAGACAGCAACCACCCAGGGAGGTACCACCGTCCTGTGGTAGTAAGTTGGTAGACAGCAACCACCCACGGAGGCACTACCGTCCTGTGGTAGTAGGTTGGTAGACAGCAACCACTCAGGGAGGTACTACTGTCCAGTGGTAGTAGGCTGGTAGACAGCAACCACCCATGGAGGCACTACCGTCCTGTGGTAGTAGGTTGGTAGACAGCAACCACCCAGGGAGGTACTACTGTCCAGTGGTAGAAGGTTGGTAGACAGCAACCACCCATGGAGGCACTACCGTCCTGTGGTAGTAGGTTGGTAGACAGCAACCACCCAGGGAGGTACTACTGTCCAGTGGTAGTAGGTTGGTAGACAGCAACCACCCAGGGAGGCACAACCGACCTGTGGTAGCAGGTTGGTAGACAGCAACCACTCAGGGAGGTACTACCGTCAAGTGGTAGTAGGTTGGTAGACAGCAACCACCCAAGGAGATACTACCGTCCTGTGGTAGTAGGTTGGTAGACAACAACCACCCAGGGAGGTACTACCGTCCAGTGGTAGCAGGTTGGTAGACAGCAACCACCGAGGGTGGTACTACCGTCCAGTGGTAGTAGGTTGGTAGACAGCAACCATCTAGGGATGCACTACCGTCCTGTGGTAGTAGGTTGGTAGAGAGCAACAGCCCAGGGAGGTACTACCGTCCTGTGGTAGTAGGTTGGTAGACAGCAATCACCCATGGAGGCACTTCCGTCTTGTGGTAGTAGGCTGGTAGACAGCAACCACCCAGGGAGGCACTACCGTCCTGTGGTAGTAGGTTGGTAGACAGCAACCACCCAGGGAGGTACTACCGTTCTGTGGTAGTAGGTTGGTAGACAGCAACCACCCAGTGAGGTACTACCGTTCTGTGGTAGTAGGTTGGTAGACAGCAACCGCCCAGGGAGGTACTACTGTCCAGTGGTAGTAGGTTGGTAGACAGCAACCACCCAGGGAGGTACTACCGTCCTGTGGTAGTAGGTTGGTAGACAGCAACCACCCAGGGAGGTAGTACCGTTCTGTGGTAGTAGGCTGGTAGACAGCAACCACCCAGGAAGGTACCACCGTCCTGTGGTAGTAGGTAGGTAGACAGCAACCACCCAGGGAGGTACCACCGTCCTGTGGTAGTAAGTTGGTAGACAGCAACCACCCACGGAGGCACTACCGTCCTGTGGTAGTAGGTTAGTAGACAGCAACCACTCAGGGAGGTACTACTGTCCAGTGGTAGTAGGTTGATAGACAGCAACCACCCATGGAGGCACTACCGTCCTGTGGTAGTAGGTTGGTAGACAGCAACCACCCAGGGAGGTACTACTGTCCAGTGGTAGTAGGTTGGTAGACAGCAACCACCCATGGAGGCACTACCGTCCTGTGGTAGTAGGTTAGTAGACAGCAACCACCCAGGGAGGTACTACTGTCCAGTGGTAGTAGGTTGGTAGACAGCAACCACCCAAGGAGGTACTACCGTCCTGTGGTAGTAGGTTGGTAGACAGCAACCATCCAGGGATGCACTACCGTCCTGTGGTAGTAGGTTGGTAGAGAGCAACCGCCCAGGGAGGTACTACCGTCCTGTGGTAGTAGGTTGGTAGACAGCAATCACCCATGGAGGCACTTCCGTCTTGTGGTAGTAGGCTGGTAGACAGCAACCACCCAGGGAGGCACTAGTGTCCTGTGGTAGTAGGTTGGTAGACAGCAACCACCCAGGGAGGTACTACCGTTCTGTGGTAGTAGGTTGGTAGACAGCAACCACCCAGTGAGGTACTACCGTTCTGTGGTAGTAGGTTGGTAGACAGCAACCGCCCAGGGAGGTACTACTGTACAGTGGTAGTAGGTTGGTAGACAGCAACCACCCAGGGAGGTACTACCGTCCTGTGGTAGTAGGTTGGTAGACAGCAACCACCCAGGGAGGTACTACCGTCCTGTGGTAGTAGGTTGGTAGACAGCAACCACCCAGGGAGGTACTACCGTCCTGTGGTAGTAGGTTGGTAGACAACAACCACCCAGGGAGGCACTACCGTCCAGTGGTAGTAGGTTGGTAGACAGCAACCATCCAGGGAGGTACTACCGTCCTGTGGTAGTAGGTTGGTAGAGAGCAACCGCCCAGGGAGGTACTACCGTCCTGTGGTAGTAGGTTGGTAGACAGCAATCACCCAGGGAGGCACTACCGTCCTGTGGTAGTAGGCTGGAAGAAGCAACCACCCAGGGAGGTACTACCATCGAGTGGTAGTAGGTTGGTAGACAGCAACCACCCAGGGAGGTACTACCATCCTGCCAAGTGGGTGTAAAACAAAAGCCTGTAATTGTTTTACATGATGGTAGGATTGCTGGTGTCTTTTTTTCTGTTTCATAAACATGCAAGATTTCAGGTACGTCTTGCTACTTCTACTTACACTTAGGTCACACTACACATACATGTACAAGCATATATATATACACAACCCTCTGGGTTTTCTTTTATTTTCTTACTAGTTCTTGTTCTTGTTTATTTCCTCTTATCTCCATGGGTAAGTGGAACAGAATTCTTCCTCCGTAAGTCATGCGTGTCGTAAAAGGCTACTAAAATTCCTGAAGCAAGGGGCTAGTAACCCCCTTCTCCTGTACATATTAATAAAGTTAAAAAGAGAAACTTTTGTTTTTCTTTTTGGGCCACCCTGCCTTGGTGGGATACAGCCAGTTGGTTTGAAAGATGTATTCTTTTAGCTAACAGTGATATATATTTAAACACTTACTTGGTAAGCAATGTTTACAGTGTATCTTACAACTACATTGAAGTCATGGTAGTAGTGGTAATGGTGATCGTGACAGAGATGTATGTAGTACTGGTTATATTTGCAGAAATAGTAATTGTGATTATTATGGTTATGTGATGGAAGCAGTGACTGTTGTTACGGTGATGGAAGCAGTGACTGTTGTTACGGTGATGGAAGCAGTGACTGTTGTTACGGTGATGGAAGCAGTGACTGTTGCTACGGTGATGGAAGCAGTGACTGTTACGGTGATGGAAGCAGTGACTGTTGTTACGGTGATGGAAGCAGTGACTGCTGTTACGGTGATGGAAGCACTGACTGCTGTTACGGTGATGGAAGCAGTGACTGTTGTTACGGTGATGGAAGCAGTGACTGCTGTTACGGTGATGGAAGCAGTGACTGTTGTTACGGTGATGGAAGCAGTGACTGTAGTTACGGTGATGGAAGCAGTGACTGTTGTTACGGTGATGGTAGCAGTGACTGTTGTTACGGTGATGGAAGCACTGACTGTTGTTACGGTGATGGAAGCAGTGACTGTTGTTACGGTGATGGAAGCACTGACTGTTGTTACGGTGATGGAAGCACTGACTGTTGTTACGGTGATGGAAGCAGTTACTGTTGTTACGGTGATGGAAGCAGTGACTGTTGTTACGGTGATGGAAGCAGTGACTGTTGTTACGGTGATGGAAGCAGTGACTGTTGTTACGGTGATGGTAGCAGTGACTGTTGTTACGGTGATGGTAGCAGTGACTGTTGTTACGGTGATGGAAGCAGTGACTGTTGTTACGGTGATGGTAGCAGTGACTGTTGTTACGGTGATGGTAGCAGTGACTGTTGTTACGGTGATGGAAGCACTGACTGTTGTTACGGTGATGGAAGCAGTGACTGTTGTTACGGTGATGGAAGCAGTGACTGTTGTTACGGTGATGGTAGCAGTGACTGTTGTTACGGTGATGGTAGCAGTGACTGTTGTTACGGTGATGGTAGCAGTGACTGTTGTTACGGTGATGGTAGCAGTGACTGTTGTTACGGTGATGGTAGCAGTGACTGTTGTTACGGTGATGGAAGCAGTGACTTGTTACGGTGATGGAAGCAGTGACTGTTGTTACGGTGATGGTAGCAGTGACTGTTGTTACGGTGATGGAAGCAGTGACTGTTGTTACGGTGATGGAAGCAGTGACTGTTGTTACGGTGATGGAAGCAGTGACTGTTGTTACGGTGATGGAAGCAGTGACTGTTGTTACGGTGATGGTAGCAGTGACTGTTGTTACGGTGATGGAAGCAGTGACTGTTGTTACGGTGATGGAAGCAGTGACTGTTGTTACGGTGATGGAAGCACTGACTGCTGTTACGGTGATGGTAGCAGTGACTGTTGTTACGGTGATGGAAGCAGTGACTGTTGTTACGGTGATGGAAGCAGTGACTGTTGTTACGGTGATGGTAGCAGTGACTGTTGTTACGGTGATGGAAGCAGTGACTGTTGTTACGGTGATGGTAGCAGTGACTGTTGTTACGGTGATGGTAGCAGTGACTGTTGTTACGGTGATGGAAGCAGTGACTGTTGTTACGGTGATGGAAGCAGTGACTGTTGTTACGGTGATGGTAGCAGTGACTGTTGTTACGGTGATGGAAGCAGTGACTGTTGTTACGGTGATGGAAGCAGTGACTGTTGTTACGGTGATGGAAGCAGTGACTGTTGTTACGGTGATGGAAGCACTGACTGCTGTTACGGTGATGGTAGCAGTGACTGTTGTTACGGTGATGGAAGCAGTGACTGTTGTTACGGTGATGGAAGCAGTGACTGTTGTTACGGTGATGGTAGCAGTGACTGTTGTTACGGTGATGGAAGCAGTGACTGTTGTTACGGTGATGGAAGCAGTGACTGTTGTTACGGTGATGGAAGCAGTGACTGTTGTTACGGTGATGGAAGCAGTGACTGTTGTTACGGTGATGGAAGCAGTGACTGTTGTTACGGTGATGGAAGCAGTGACTGTTGTTACGGTGATGGAAGCAGTGACTGTTGTTACGGTGATGGAAGCAGTGACTGTTGTTACGGTGATGGTAGCTGTGGCGATAAAAATAATACTGGCTGCTATATTTCTTTGTATATACTTTCGCTTCTCTCTACAAGATACGATGAGTAGGGTAAATACCAATGGCTTAAGATACTGTTCTCTTAAGATACTGTTCTCTTAAGATACTGTTCTCTTAAGATACTGTTCTCTTAAGATACTGTTCTCTTAAGATACTGTTCTCTTAAGATACTGTTCTCTTAAGATACTGTTCTCTTAAGATACTGTTCTCTTAAGATACTGTTCTCTTAAGATACTGTTCTCTTAAGATACTGTTCTCTTAAGATACTGTTCTCTTAAGATACTGTTCTCTTAAGATACTGTTCTCTTAAGATACTGTTCTCTTAAGATACTGTTCTCTTAAGATACTGTTCTCTTAAGATACTGTTCTCTTAAGATACTGTTCTCTTAAGATACTGTTCTCTTAAGATACTGTTCTCTTAAGATACTGTTCTCTTAAGATACTGTTCTCTTAAGATACTGTTCTCTTAAGATACTGTTCTCTTAAGATACTGTTCTCTTAAGATACTGTTCTCATTACTTGTCTTTCTAATAAACACAGAGTTAAAAGGGAGTTACCATAACATTCAAAATAAAAAAAAGAACATTATACTATTTCAAATAGCTAAATGGTCTTTAAATTTACCCAAATATTGACATGGAGTTGTACTATTACAACGATAACTGAGTCAGCAGTACGCTGAGGATAATTAACCAGGACTACTGCTGAAGTTCTCTTCTCGGAGTATACAAAGAGGCCATAGACAGGGACTGCAACTCACGGGATGACCCTTTATTACATTATTATCATAATTATTTGTTATGATTATTTTAATTATTAATTTTATTATCATTATTGTCGTAATAGTTAAGTACTACACTCAAAAAGTTGATGGAGATATAAAGAATAGAATGAAAGAGGTTGAGGTGTTGATAGAAGGAAATTAGAGAAAATGAGAGGAGGAAAGAGAGGCAGTAAATCGGAGTCAAATAATTATCGAGTCTGAATTGAAGGTGGAACTGGCTGAGAGAAAGGCTACAAAAAAAGGTGTTTCAGGTAGTTGAGAAACTTTCTGAAACGAAGCTGGCGTGTTTACCGTTGAACAGAGTAATCGGCCAAGGGATGCCGGACAGGGAATAGCGCACTATAGCTCAGGGAAACGTATTATCCTCGTTCCTTGATTGTGGCAACTTGGAACTCTCACACTGAGCCAACCTCAGTATCGAGGCTGCAGTAATGGTGCCACCATTGATTACTTTGACCTGGCATAGTTATAGTGCCAAGTGAGATAAAATCTCCATCGCACAACTCCAGGAAATCTCTAGAGTCTAGAGGTAAACAGAATCGCTACCACGAGTACCTCTTCTTCCAGTAAGTGTGATATATTCCAGCTCCATGTTAGTAAGGTAGACGCTGGATTCTCCACAATGCAAATCTCGTACACCTGCAAATCTCTTCCACCATATAAACCCTTCTAACATAAATCATATCCTGCCCACTGTTGTGACTGGTGACTTAAGAACTGATCACAAAATGTTGAATGATCCCCACCATATATATCGATAGAAGAAAGCTAATCTCATTAATAGGGACATTTGATTGTGTCCAAGTTATGTGTCAGAATCAGTCAATTCACTTCTATGGAGGAACTCTGAATAGTGCATAGGCTTTAATCTGTCATGTAGAACGCATTGACCTGATATTCTTGACTGTTTGATATCCAACTATTTTCCTATGGAGCTCTATGAAGCAAAACTCGTGTAGAGCAGGAGGAGCTCTATGAAGCAAGACCCATTTCGAGCAGGTGGAGCACTATGAAGCAAAATTCATGTAGAGCAGGTGAAGCTCTATGAAGCAAGACTCGTGCAAAGCAGGTAGAGTTCTATGAAGCAAGATTGATGTAGAGCAGGTTAAGCAAGACTCGCGTAGAGTAGATGGCGCACTATGAAACAAGACTCGTGTCGAGCAGGTGGAGCACTAAGAAGCAAGACTCATGTAGAGCTGGTAGAGCACTATAAAGCAAGACTCATGTAAAGCAGGTGGAGCTCTTTGTAGGGTAAGATTTAAAGTTCAAAAAAGCTGTAGAGCTGAAACCAGCACTAATGTTTTCTAAAGTTGCTTCAAGAAAAGTTTTCTTATTGCTGACTCGAGTTTTCTTCAGGTAAATTTAGAAAGCACTATTATAGGTTAAACACTACAGCTTCCAACTCTAATAAACATGTACTGATGGTACATATTCCATACATGTTTTTTGACCTCATCTGTTCCAGAAGGATTTTCGAGTGTGGCAATTATAATTGCTTCATAAAATATTAGAATTGGTTTTGCACTGGTTTACTGCTGTATTTTTTTTTTTTACACTGTACCGTTACACTGTTTAATGGCTATTAACGTTGATGGGTAACTGTTGTACTCTTTCCGTACTGCTGTTGTGGAGAAATTTTCTCCAGGAGGGGGGTATCAACCCCTTCAGCCCTTCAGCAACTGTCAAGGTTAGCATACAAACAATCTGGTTATATAATAAGTGAACCGTATGGGACTTAGCTTGATGACGACTACATATTCTGCAGCCACGTCCAGAATATTCTTGAAGTCGACAGTGCAATTGTAACCACATATGGGCTGTAAGGGAAAATGTATAATGAGTACAATTACCCATAGGGGGTATTGTGTCAGTATTTCAATAACTGAATACTGATGAGAATCTATACTCACTTGTGTTGGGCTAAAAAGCCCGCACATAACCGAGTGTAGAGTAAATCTAGAGAAAAATGAACTAGCTATCTGCTGTGCAGCTGATCTAACTAGTAACATTTATGACTAGACCTACCTGGGTGTCTGTATCGGATGTAGGTGCCTTGATTGAAGCAAACGTGTTCTTTGAAGAATGTCACACTGTCTTGCACTCCATCAGGAAATTTGCAACACCCGTTGTTAGACACTGTTTATCAAGTGTTGTCAATTATTCACAGTCATATCACTAAAGCTGATCACACTTCTCTGTATCTGCCGTGTCTATTGAGATACTTTTATGTACAAAAATGCACGGATCAGTGTTCTTTGCTCGTTATCCCAGCGTTAATGCCTTTTTACAGACTAAGATTACACAATTGGAACATCTAATTTCAGTCTGTGAAGGGTTAACTCAAGAAGCAAACATAGATTTTGAAGACCTTGAAGCAAAACTGGAATTACTTACTCAGCGTCTGGAAAAAATTATTTCGGATTATGCAAAATATGAAAGTGAATTCCTAGAATCAAATCCATCTAAGGATGAAATTAGAAATGTCTTGGATAATTTTAGTGATTAACTCTGTCACAGAGACCTACTGTAACTAGTGGTCAGACACTTGCCAAAACACCTGTCACACCTGTAATACCTATAACACCAGGTATCCCATTACCAGGCTTACCTACATTGTCCTTTGCCTATTTTCCAAGGTCATAATTATGAAGAATTCATTAGTGGTTTTCAGTCCATCATAAATTCACGAACTGACATAGATGAGATTGATAAGTTCAATTATCTTAAATGTCTTGTGAAGAGAGAACCCTATGAACTGATTAAGTCATTTCCGGTGGTTACAGGCCTTACGAGTCCTAGCAGAAAACTACTTAGATGCTGACAAAGCTTGAAGCCACCTAAACATTGTTTCTCAGACTTAATAATTTAGGATCACATTAGACAATAGTCTCAGATCTCTAGGTGCTAAATATGACCTAAGACAATGTGATTGGTTTATCAGTGGTATTGTACAAGATAAGTTGTCACCACAAACTATTGAACGATTAAATATTATGTTCAATAAACGCTATTTCACTTGTGAAGAAATTAGCAATGGTTTACAAACAATAGTTTCATGCATGCAAGCAACGAGACAAGATGAAAAATCCACAAATCCTGTGGACAATAAACCTTCAACTCAATATGAAAAGAGTACTACTCCCAAAAAACAACAGAATGGGAAATCCCGTGTAGGCACTTATCAAGCTGTGAATAGAACAGACAGTAAACAGACTGTCACACATAAACGTACTCCAAAATGTGTACTTTGTGATGGAACACATTGGGCACAGTATTGTAGTCAATACACATCAATGGAGGCACGTAAACAACGTACTCATCAGCTGAAAAGGTGCATCAAGTGTTTAGGTGAACACAAGGGAGGTAATTGCTCCCTGAAGAAGTGTTTTAAATGCAAGGGTATGCATCATACACCATTATGCCCAAACACTTATGCTGAACAGCAGAAGACTTCCGCAGAATCAGGAAGTCAACAAGCAACAGCATTAAATGTGAGAGATAAGTTTAAAGCAACTGCTCTCCCAATAGCTCGAGTTGAGTTATCCAATAAATTACACAAAACCAATGTGCTAATATTATTTGATCAAGGCTCACAAAGGTCTTTCATAAGAAGAACAGTGTTACATAAACTGAATAAATAACCCTACGCCAAAGTACGGTTAGATATAGCTAGTTTTTTCCAAAATTCTGGTTAACAGACATATGACCTAGCCAGAATCACTGTTGGTCTAGGAAACAGGAAAAAAAAACAGTAGAAGCTGTGGTAGTAGATGATTTGCCCAAGTCTGTGCAGATCCAGGGATTAAAAGAAACAGTTGCAGCACTGAAAGCAGCTAAGGTCAAGTTAGCCTGTCCTGACATACAGACGGACACTATTAGTCCAATTGATTTAATCATTGGAAGTGATTATTACCACTGTTTTGTGCAAAATATAGTAAGTAAACATGATGTTCACTTGCTGAAAACAGCAGGAGGCCACATGATATGTGGTCCCATTCCCTCTCAAAGTGGGAAAGAAGCTGATATTGATTCAGTGGAAAATGCACTAGTTACAAGGATAACCACTGATCATGTTCCACAGCAAAAACTATCATTACTGGAAGAAATGAATGAACCAGTTGATAAGTTGTGGGATTTAGATGCGATAGGTATTGATGTAAATAAACCAAGCCCACAAGAGTCTCAGACTTATAACCAATATTTGGACACTGTCAAATATAAAGATGGACAGTATTGGGTTAGATTACCATGGAAATTAAATCCACCATATCTGACTAGCAACTATCGCATGGCTTTCGGACAGATGAAAGCACAAATACATGAGCTCAGGAAGAATCCAGAGCTACTGACTGTCTATGATAATATCATACAAGAACAGTTGGACATTAAATTCATTGAGGAAATAGTCGAAGATAAGTTGAAGACAGACGCTCATTATCTCCCGCACCATGGAGTCAGAAAAGATTCTGAAACCACTCCACCACGTGTTGTATATAATTGCAGCGCACGTGCAAATAAAGATGTAGCAAGTCTTAATGACTGTCTAATGACCGGACGCTCTTTAGCTGAGAAGCTTGGAGACGTGCTCATGAAATTTCGCACAAACCCATATGCCTACACGGCTGATGTTTCCAAAGCTTCCTTAAGAGTAGGACTACAAGAAATAGAGATTATACACGATTCTTGTGGCCTGAAAATCCACATTATCCTCAAAGTCCTGTGGAAATTTATCGTTTCAAGTCAGTATTATTTGGTGCAACATCCTCTCCATTCTTACTAGAAGCTACTCTAAATACACATTTAAAGAAATCTAAAGGTCCCTTCAAAAAAATCTTAAAGAAAAGTTTCTGTGGACAATCTTCAAGGTACTGTGAATAAAGAGGAGGATTTGAAAACCTTATACAGAGAAGCTAACAAGGAGATGAAAGAAGCAAATATGCCTCTAAGGATGTGGAATACTAACTCAACGCAATTATGGGAACTTATCAAAGAAGATTTCCCAGAAGCTGAAATTCCTGATTGCAACAATATGTTGGGACTAAATTGGAACACACAGGAAGACACTTTGAGTGTCAAAAGGATAAACAATAAATCATGCAGTATACTCACTAAACGTAGTTTACTGTCAGAGGTATCACAATGTTTTGATCCTCTAGGACTCGTCTCACCAATTACCATAAAGGGTAAAATACTTATGCAAGATGCATGGAAGCTCAAAATTGGATGGGATGAGAACTTGCCTCTAGAAATGAGTCAAGCATGGGATGAAATATCCAAATAGTTTAAACAACTTCATCAAATTACATTTCGCAGACAAATAGGTCAAGAGGGAAACGAGTACACATTACATGTGTTCTGTGATGCGTCAACCAGAGGTTATGGAGCTGTAGCTTACATGAGTAATGCTAAAAAGGAGGTACACTAATTCAAAGGCCAGGGTAGCACCCTTGAAGGTCAGAACAGTACCACAATTGGAACTGACAGCACTCTATGTAGGTACAAAATTACTGTCTATCTCAACAAAGTACTTGATCATCTCACCATTGAGAAAACCGTGATCTGGAGTGATAATGAGGCAGTTCTCCAGTGGTTAAGAAATAATAAGAGTAAGTTCGTCTATGTACAGAATAGAGTAACAGAAATAAAAGGGATGCAGAGAGATTATCTCTTTCTTCACGTCTCTACCCAAGAGAATCCAGCTGACATGTTGCCACGTGGTGCCCCACTTAAGAAATTTGTGGATAATAAATTAAGGCTCCACGGACCGAACTGGCTCTCTAATGAAAATAACTGACCTCAGCAAAAAGCTCACATTATGCCAGAAGAAACAGTCTGTTTGAACACAGCAGAAATAATCTGTGTAAATACTGCAGACACAACAGAAACAGTCATTGATGGATCTAAATTCTCATCTTTGGGTAAACTCTTAAGAGTTACAGCTCTTGTCTTTAAATTCATTAAAGGAATAAAACTTAATTATGAATATCTTGAACCCATTAAATACTGGGTGAAACAAATACAGAAAAATGTTTTCTCAACAGAATATAAATTTCTGGAAACACAAAATAAATCCCCAATGAAACCCGATTATAAATCCCCAATGAAACGATTATAAGATGTCGAGGAAGAATTCATAATTCTTCACTACCTAAAGAAGCCATACATCCAATATTGATCCCCAAGAATCATTGGCTAACAAAACTGATTGTTCAAAACGCCCACAGTAACGTGTTACATGGTGGGGTAGCTGACACACTTTGTCATCCACGACAATCTTACTGGATACCTCAAGGTAGACAAAATGTGAAAAAACAAATAAGGAATGTATTACTTGTCGTCACTACTATATGCGAGTATGTCAGTATCCAAGTTGTGGCATGCAAAGAGTACGTAACCTTCATTCGGCGCATGTACACACCCTCATTTGCAGGCTATCTCCCCCAATCAGCGAACCAGGGGCTAAGGGTTGACGATGGGCCCCGTCGTTCAATCAGTACCCAGGTTCCAGCCAATGAGAAGATGGTTTTGGCAATAGCAGAGGTGATCTGGGTACCACTCATCCGTCTGCCCTTGTCATTCCCATTCTAGAGCTGGTTGAAGCACGGTCTCCTCTAGTGGCTTCTATTCTGCCTTACCGTGGAGTGCATTAATACCTATTGTTGTACATAGTGTATATAGTGTACATACTTCTGCTCTAAATTGGTGAAGGATAATACAAGTCAAAAGTTTTTCTGCTGTGTTTATTTTGCTCCCTTTACACCCAGGATAACAGGCCTTTGGGTCTCCTGGGTTGTAATACAGGTCCACCTCCATATCCCGATGAGAGAGTTTGTCATGTCAGTCTATTAGAGGTGACAGGCGTAGATTACACTTGACCAATAATTTTAACCAAAACAGTTGACAAAGTTCCCATCAAGGTGTACATCTGTTTGTTCACTTGTGCTACGACTAGAGCAGTACATCTAGAAGTAGCCACTGACATGTCTGCTGAAACCTTTTATCAAATTATTCAGAAAGTTTGCAGCCAGAAGGGCATGTCCCAGACTGATGATATCAGACAATGCAACGAACTTTGTTGCTGGTGCTGCTTATATAAGCAAGATCTTTGATCAGGCAGAGGTACAACAGATGCTGAATCAACGCAAATGTCGTTGGAGATATATTCCTCCTAAATCTCCATGGCACGGCGGATTTTATGAATGATCGGCATTGTAAAACGTTGTTTAGAGACGACTCTTCATTGTCAGAGAATCGACTTAGAAGAATTTCGTACAGTTGTGACTGAAATAGAAAGTAGTCAACAACAGACCTCTAACTTATGTTACCGATGATCTGGACAATTTACTCCATGGCAGAAGGCTCGAACCTGTTCGTCCCATGAATGATAAAGAAATCATAGAGGATCCTACTTATTTCGAACCTGAGCAATTCAGACGTAAATTCAAACACCTTAATAAAGTGATTGAACGTTGGGAGAAAATTTGGCGAGAACACTATCTCACCTCATTGAGAGAACACTTCTATGGAGCTGGTGTTCCTGAAAATGGTAAGTCCTTAAGACCTGGTGACAGTGATTATTGACAATGATGGTCCGAGGTCGGTGTGTCTTGGAAAAATTGTGACCATATGTCCTGACGCAAATGGAATCAACAGGACAGTCGATGTTTTAAGCAAAGGTGTAGTGCATAAGCAGACAATAAATAAACTATTGCCGTTAGAATTACACAGTGTTGAAAACAAAATTAGTTATCCTCCAGAAACCACACAGACTAAAGTTGTTCATAAAAGACAAGCAGCAGTGGTGGCGAGTGAGAAAATCAAATTAATGTTAAGTGATGAATAGTTCACCTGCAGCGAACCTCCGCTGCCCCCCAGTGCGGACATATTTTCTCCAGGAGGGGGGTATCAACCCCTTCAGCCCTGAGGGCCCAGCCCTCTCAGAAGGGAAAAGCATTTTGTTTACTTCCACATCAAGTAATTACAAACAGTTTTTAACCAGTGTGTACCAGTCATAGGCCATGCGACTTCTTTGCCAGAGACCAGCGTTGCAACTAATCTGAGTTAACGAGAGTAATTCTGGACCACAACAGGAAAGGTACAGGGAAACTTCTACCTCACGTTATTCACATAATGAACTCCATATGACTGGTACACACTGGACACACTGGTTAAACATCTGTTTGTAATTACTTGATGTGGAAGTAAACAAGATGCTTGCCCCTTCTGAGAGAGCTGAAGGGGTTTGTTCCCCCTCCCCCCTCCTGGAGAAAATTTCTCCACACTTGTAATGGCCAGTTGTACTGTTGTACCGTTATACCGTTGTTTTATTGTCGTATATATGCGAAACCTTTGGGCTATTGTTTAACTGCTGTACTGTTACTTGTACTGTTTCTTTAACAGTGAACCGATTTTCACATTGTTTCACTGTTTCACTGTATCATTGTAACGATACAATGGAACTTTCGTATCGTTGCACCGTTCTATGGCAGCAATGACGTATATTGTTGTACTGTTGTTTTGCTAGTAACAAAGGTAGAATTTCCAGCAATATGTTCAGTAAAAGAATACATGCATTCCTAGAGAGAGAAACGTTGCAATAGTGAAATGTCACATTAGTTGTACATGTCCTCTTACCTAACATGTTGTACTCTCATGCTCTTGTACCGTTGTACCATTCTGTTCTCGTACAGTTGCCCCGTTTACACAACTCGCACATAGGAGAGAGAAGCTTATGATGACGTTTCGGTCCGACTTGGACCATTTACAAGTCACACTGACACACGAAGGTGAGGGAGCCATTAATTTGTACCATTTTGTTCTTTATCCATTTTATAATGTACTATATATACTTTTGAGAGTTATTAAATAAAACTCTGATATATTATCCATGCGATAGATTAGTTTTGTGATTTAATAACCTCGTTAGTGAGGAAAGAACACTCACAGCTTCATGATTATAGAAACACGAGAATATTTAAAATAATTTGTAGCTACGAGTGTAATAACACCAATATAAACAAACCACGGAACGGTTTGGGTTTGAAACCCGGTTTTATGACTCGCTTGACGTGGTTTTCTTATAAGTGCAAATATGTCATCCAGGAACCTGTTGGCAAGTTCAAAATCTCTTGTTTCAAGGACTTGGAGATGCTTTCTCTCTAAATCAAGCCTGTTTATTACTCGTTGAACCAGGAGTTGCATGACCCCTTACGGGCTTAGCACTTCCCCCAATGAAAATAAATATTTGTATATTGTATGATTGACAGTTATCATTAAAAAAACGTTCAAAATGCACGATATATCTTTTTTTTTCTTTTCTAAACAATATGTGAGAAGTCGTTTCTCAGGGGTTGTTGATGTCAGTGATGAGCTCGTGATCCAAGGATCTGGAGCTACTATTCCTTTCACTGCATCACGTGTGATAGTCTCACAGTCTCCAGACGCTCTATGACAACCTAAGCGTTTAACGCTTCCCCAAGAATATGTTAATTCTACACTTACTACTAGTATATTATTATAGTAAATTACTACCACTATTACTACTACTATTACAACTACCATCACTACCGCTACTAATATTGCAACTACTACTAATACTACAAATACTACTACTACTACTACTAATGTCAACATTACTACAAGTCTTAATGCTGCAACAGGTAATAATAATATTATTATTATTATTACTATTATTATTATTCTTATTATTATTGTTATTATTATTATTATTATTATTATTATTATTATTATTATTATTATTATTATTATTATACTTTAGAATGTTTGCTTGTAGATTTTTTTTTAATTCAGTAGCCATGAAAGGCTGAGCTGCCAAACTTTGTGAGAGGTTCTCTTGCACCCAGGACCAGGTTTTAGGCTCATCGGTATTCCAGAAGTTTAAAGGAGAGATGGGCGGTGCCCCTTGAGGTGAGCATATTTAGGGTTGCACTGTGATGAGTGACACATTTATTTTGAAGTTCTTTAAATATTCATTACTGATAGCATATACACGGCTTTCCATAATATTTATATAGCGGTTGAAACCATTTGGGGGGGGGGGTTGAGTAGCACACATTAAGGCTGTCCTTATACCGATTTCAAAAACATTTACGAAGTTCGAAAAAAATATTTGGGGGCACGTTAAAGCATGTATTGGTTTTATCATATTAATTCATATAACCTAATATATATATATATATATATATGTCATGCCGAATAGGCAGAACTTGCGATCTTGGCTTAAATAGCAACGCTCATCTTGCCATATAGGACAAGTGAAAATTTGTGTATGCAATAATTTCGCCAAAATCATTCTGAACCTAACGAAAAAAAAAATATATTTCACTGTGTTGCTTAGTATTAAATTATTGTAAACAAATCTAAAATATATTTAGTTGGGTTAGGCTTAAATAAATTGTTCTTGTTATAATAAGTTTAGGTAAGTTTTCTAAGATTCTTTTAGTGCAAAATTAAAATTTTTTAACATTAATGAAAAAAATATATCTTTAAACGTATAAGAGAAATTTTTAGAAAGGACTTAATTTTAAATTAGTTCTTGCTAATTGGCCAGTTTTACATATTCGGCACGATATATATATATATATATATATATATATATATATATATATATATATATATATATATATATATATATATATATATATATATATATATATATATATCGCCTCCTAATGAGATAGGTGGCATGAGTTTCCTACACCTTACTATTGAACGAGATGGGTGTGGGGCCATAAGTTAACTATAGACAAGGCAAGTGTGGGGCCATGAGATCCGCTCACATGTCACCTAGCGGGCGTTGAAAACGTGAGTCCCCCCACCTGCCTTGTGAACAAGGGGGATGCTAGGGCGTCAAACACAACACACCTGCCTTTTGTTAAACTATTTCGCAAGGGCATGAGTCTCCGAGGCCACCACACCTGCTTTCTGTCAAGACAGGTGCGGAAGTGTTGCACTGAACCACACCAGCGTTCTTCAGGTTGTCGCTGCTGCTGCCGCAGGCATATCAGTGCTCATTCATTCCCTGGTCCCAATTTCTGGATGTTTCTCCAACATACACATTATCGCAGCCATCACACGGGATGATGTACACTTCCATTCTGGTTTTAGCTGCTCCGACAGACCTTTTTACCAAGTCTTTAATGATAAAGAATGAGCTTGTGGCCATATGCAGTTTGTGATTAGCCAGAACTTGAGAGACGTTACTCGCTCTCTCGATCACTGGCAGAATGACGTACATAACTGGCGAACTTTGTCGTGTGTTCATAAGCGAACAGGGAGTGGAAGAGCTGGGAGCATGAGGAGGAGGAGGATGAGGTGATTTTTGACCAAATTAACTGAGATTCCGTCAAAATGGGGGAAAAAAAAAACGATATACCAATTTGGTGAAAAAGTAATTATCAGTGAAAAATTCCTTGTAATCTACCGAATAATTGCGTATAAACAAATAAGTTTTATTGGCTTGATATGTGAAACACATTTAAATTTACCGAGTTTCTGCATGAAACTTGAATGTTAGATAGTGACAGTGAGACGACGAGAAATGTTGCTGACTCCTGCTCCAACCACAAGAATTACTTCGCTCTATTATAAAATATAAACAAATACAACATTTCCTTTCTTCTGACATATTTCTCTCCTTTCGGTTCCACTGATCAGTCGGTACGACAGCAACATTCTTCCTGACACGATCAATTGCAAATTGATGAGTACTTTCATGTTGTATATGTTTTTGTTTTTTGATTCACTAAATTACTTTGATGTCTCAGCAGCACTATACTGTAAATTGTGAGTTCATTACCTTTGTAAATTGTGAATTCATTACCTCTGTAACTTGCTCAGCTATCAAAACTTTGAGGCCCAGTCCCTGGACCCATTATGTACCTCTGTAATCTTTTGACTACCGCCCACAGGATGGGTATGGGGTGCATAATAAACATATTAAACTAATTAAACTAACACTGTACAACAAACCATGTCTAATGCAGTGTTAATTAAATCTTACCAGTTGATTGACTAATTAATGGGGTTTCAAGCATACCTACTACACGAGAGTTATTAATTTTATGTTAAGACTGTTTATAACAGGTCAATAAGATTTTTTTCCTTAAAATAGAGCCTAAAGAAATCTCTCATATAGAGTCTAGCAGCTGGCCGGAGTCTAGCAGCTGGCCGGAGTCTAGCAGCTGGCTGGAGTCTAGCAGCAGGCTGGAGTCTAGTAGCTGGCTAGAGTCTAGTAGCTGGCAGGAGTCTAGTAGCTGGCCGGAGTCTAGTAGCTGGCCGGAGTCTAGTAGCTGGCCGGAGTCTAGTAGCTGGCCGGAGTCTAGCAGCTGGCCGGAGTCTAGCAGCTGGCCGGAGTCTAGCAGCTGGCCGGAGTCTAGCAGCTGGCCGGAGTCTAGCAGCTGGCTGGAGTCTAGCAGCTGGCTGGAGTCTAGCAGCTGGCTGGAGTCTAGCAGCTGGCTGGAGTCTAGCAGCTGGCTGGAGTCCAGCATCTGGCTGGAGTCCAGCATCTGGCCGGAGTCCAGCATCTGGCCGGAGTCTAGCATCTGGCCGGAGTCTAGCATCTGGCCGGAGTCTAGCATCTGGCCGGAGTCTAGCATTTGGCCAGAGTCTAGCAGCTACCTGGAGTCTAGCAGCTACCTGGAGTCTAGCAGCTACCTGGAGTCTAGCAGCTACCTGGAGTCTAGCAGCTACCTGGAGTCTAGCAGCTACCTGGAGTCTAGCAGCTGTCTGGAGTCTAGCAGCTGTCTGGAGTCTAGCAGCTGTCTGGAGTCTAGCAGCTGTCTGGAGTCTAGCAGCTGTCTGGAGTCTAGCAGCTACCTGGAGTCTAGCAGCTACCTGGAGTCTAGCAGCTACCTGGAGTCTAGCAGCTGTCTGGAGTCTAGCAGCTACCTGGAGTCTAGCAGCTGTCTGGAGTCTAGCAGCTACCTGGAGTCTAGCAGCCGGCTGGAGTCTAGCAGCTACCTGAAGTCTAGCAGCTGGCTGGAGTCTTGCAGCTGGCTGGAGTCTAGCAGCCGGCTGGAGTCTAGCAGCTACCTGAAGTCTAGCAGCTACCTGAAGTCTTGCAGCTGGCTGGAGTCTAGCAGTTGCCTGGAGTCTAGCAGTTGCCTGGAGTCTAGCAGCTAGCTGGAGTCTAGCAGCTAGCTGGAGTCTAGCAGCTAGCTGGAGTCTAGCAGCTAGCTGGAGTCTAGCAGCTAGCTGGAGTCTAGCAGCTAGCTGGAGTCTAGCAGCTAGCTGGAGTCTAGCAGCTAGCTGGAGTCTAGCAGCTAGCTGGAGTCTAGCAGCTAGCTGGAGTCTAGCAGCTAGCTGGAGTCTAGCAGCTAGCTGGAGTCTAGCAGTTGCCTGGAGTCTAGCAGTTGCCTGGAGTCTAGCAACTGCCTGGAGTCTAGCAGCTACCTGGAGTCTAGCAGTTGCCTGGAGTCTAGCAGTTGCCTGGAGTCTAGCAGTTGCCTGGAGTCTAGCAGCTACCTGGAGTCTAGCAGTTGCCTGGAGTCTACCCATACTCCTCTTGTTGTTTAAACATTTTTGTTAACTTAGTATGTCACTTGATAATATTTAGCTCCTTCATTTGTGAATACACTTTAATAAATTACTGCAATTGTTCTAGGAACAAACTGTCAATTTCTGACGTTGTTTGCCGCAACGTAAAATAGGAACGGTGTTGTGTCTGCCCCCTTAAGAGGATTCCGTGCAGCACTCTCATGCAGCCGTGTTGATGATGTTCTGGTCTTGCCTCCTGCAGTCATACATAAAATGTGAATGAAACTGGCTCCTAGTATGTAAATACTTGTGAAATATAGTCACATTCCTCTTCGAAGAAACGTGGGCTACATATCACATGTGCTTGAGGGAGAAGTCGATGATTGTAAATGATTCCGAAAACTGGGAAAAGAACTCTTGTGTACAGATCTTGAAATTAATTATTTGAATATTTTCCTTTAATAAGTGTTCTGATCTGTACTCAAGTGTCCTTTTCCACAGTCCAGTACGAAGAATAATGGTGGAGATCAGGAGGAGTTTGAGGTTATCAGTTCTAAGGTGAAGGTCTGTACTATGTGACTATTACCTCAAACTCCTGACCTTCATGACGGGAATGATTACCTCAAACTCCTGACCTTCATGACGGGAATGATTACCTCAAACTCCTGACCTTCATGACGGGAATGATTACCTCAAACTCCTGACCTTCATGACGGGAATGATTACCTCAAACTCCTACTAATCTCCTATATTCTTCTTTGTATTAGACTGATGAACCCACTGTGTGGCGAAGCGTTTCCACAATTATGATACTTAAATGCTGCATATGCGTCTAACTTATCAACTTGTCGGTTTTCTGAACTATTTATCTACAGTCCTTTTCCACTCGATGACGACGCTTCTATTAGTGTCAAGTAAGAATACATCGCAGATTAGTTTTTAGTTGCCTGTATCTGAATCTCCCAAAAATGGGAGTTAATTGTCCCGTTCTTCTTGGAGAATGGATTTAATGGTTAGCACAATGCTGATGTTGAGTCTTCTAAGATGGAGAATAAAAATATTGTCTACATGTAATAATGGATACTATGGGAGTGTCGACAAGTTGTATTTGAAAGAGACAAAAGACACAAACCAACATCTCTCTGCATGCTACCAGGTGGCAGCAGCGAGATGGGAGTAACAATAGCACACAGTACCGAGATTGGTATGGCTTGAGAACGTATCAATATGAGCCAGTACGACTGTTTCAGTGCTTATATATTGTTCTCACGTAAGTGTCATTTAACAGCAGTCTACGAAAGAGAACAATATCCTTTAAATATCAGTGGTATTGTGAAGCCATTTATGTTAATAAGATACGATATGTGATTAACGGCATTATTGCTTCTTGATGAAGGTGGTCAGGAGTTTAGATATGCTGTAATGGCATAATTTCTTTGAGACTGTGTTACTGACAGTAATTTGAGTGACCTCTGTACACTTTTGCCTGCGTAAATCCTCTTCCCTAACTACTGTCCTGGCCTCATTGAACTTCATATGGCATTAAACATCAACTGCTGAGAAATGGTTTACCAGCTAAGGTTAAAAATTAAATATAGGGAGTACTTAGCTGATAAGACAGCTCATCGTCCACACAGCCGCCCCTGCAGACGAGGTCTTGAGAAGCTGTATCATCCACTTCTTAATGGGCTGTAAATAAATTACCCCTAGGGGGTGTTATGTCAGCATATTTCATTCACTGATGGCTGACGTACGTACTTGTGTGGACTCAAAAGTCCGCTTATCACCGGGGTTTATAAGTAACTCGTAGCTTAGACTCAACTGCGCAGTCAATAGTAGTACACCACGAGTTAGAACACTTACCTGGGTATAGGTATCTGACCCGTAGTTACGCCCGAATATCTGATGAGTTGATTGAAGAATAGCATTCTTTGAAGAATGTCGCACTGCACTGTTGGATCGCAACACTCATTATTACACTGTTCATCAATAATAGTTCACACAATATCACTAAAGAGTCAGTGTGACTCTCAGTAGTCAAAAGTAATCTGACCTCACAGCATCCTACGCTGCTCCAATGCCCCTTGAACATAAAGGAAAAGTTGACCTAGTACTTTTGCTTCCTTGTCACTTCCTCCATGAAGCAAAGCAGAATGTTTCATCCTTACTGTCTCAAGCATAGACAACAATGTACACTATCTTTATCATGGTAATAAAGTGGGAGCAGAATTTTCCTTAATTGTCCTGCTAAGGTAAGAAATGGACTGTCTTTTATTAAACTACACTTTGGAACACTGGACTTTGCAAGGAGCGTCGGTCGCTTGACCACTTCCCATACTCGTACTCATTTGGGATCAATTACTTGCTCTAGCAGTAAACAAGATGCTTGCCCCTTCTGAGAGGGCTGGGCCCCTCAGGGCTGAAAGGGGCTGAAAAGCGGCTGAAGGGGGCTAATACCCCCCTCGTGGAGAAAATTTCTCCAAACTGGGGGGTGGCAGAGGTTCGCTGCAGGTGAACTATTCATCACTTAACATTAATTTGATTTTCTCACTCGCCACCACTGCTGCTTGTCTTTTCTGAACAGCTTTAGTCTGTGTGGTTTCTGGAGAATCACTAATTTTATTTTTAACACTGTGTAATTCTAACGGCACTAGTTTATTTATTGTCCGCTTATTCACTACACCTTTGCTCGAAACATCAGCTGTCCTGATGATTCCATTTGCATCAGGATATAAGGTCACAATTTTTCCAAGAGGCCATTGGGACCTTGGACCATCATTGTCAATAATCACTATGTCACCAGGTCTTAAGAACTTATGATTTTCAGAAACACTAGTTCCATAGAAGTGTTCTCTCAATGAGGTGAGATAGTCTTCTTGCCAAATTTTCTCCTAACGTTCAATCACTTTATTAAGGTGTTTGAATTTACGTCTGAGTTGCTCAGGTTCGAAATAAGTAGGATCCTCTATGATTTCTTTATTATTCATTGGAGGAACAGGTTCGAACAATCTGCCATTTAGTAAATGAGATGGACTTAACACTTATAAATTGTCCAGATCATCGGTAACATAAGTTAGAGGTCTGTCGTTGACTATTTTCTATTTCAGTCACAACTGTACGGAATTCTTCTAAGTCGATTCTTTGACGATGAAGAGTCTCCCTTAAACAATGTTTTACAATGCCGATCATTCTTTCATAAAATTCGCCGTGCCATGGAGATTTAGGAGGAACGTATCTCCAACGACAACGGCATTGATTCAGCATCTGTTGTACTTCTGGTTGATCAAAGATCTTGCTTATATAAGCAGCACCAGCAACAAAGTTCGTTGCATTATCTGAAATCATCAGTCTGGGACATGCCCTTCTGGCTGCAAACCTTCTGAATAATTTGATAAAGGTTTAAGCAGTCATGTCAGTGGCTACTTCTAGATGTACTGCTCTAGTCGTAGCACAAGTGAACAAACAGATGTACACCTTGATGGGAACTTTGTCAACCGTTTTGGTTAAAATTATTGGTCCAGTGTAATCTACACCTGTCACCTCAAATGACGTGATATGACAAACTCTCTCAGAGGGATATGGAGGTGGACCTGGATATTGACATACTCGCATATCATAGTGACGACAAGTAATACAGTCCTTTATTTGTTTTTTCACACTTTGTCTACCTTGAGGTATCCAGTAGGATTGTCGTATATGACAGTGTGTCAGCTACCCCACCTTATAACACGTTACTGTGGGCGTTTTGAACAATCAGCTTTGTTAGCCAATGATTCTTGGGGATCAATATTGGATGTATGGATTCTTTAGGTAGTGAACAATTATGAATTCTTCCTCGACATCTTATAATCTTTCTGAGTCGAGATAAAGTCCTAAAGAATTAATCATAACAGGTTTCTTTGAGGATTTATCTTGTGTTTCCAGAAATTTATATTCTGTAGAGAAAACATCTTTCTGTATTAGTTTCACCCAGTATTTAATGGGTTGAAGACATTCATAATCAGGTCTTATTCCTTTAATGAGTTTAAAGACAAGAGCTGTAACTGGTAAGAGTTTACCCAAAGATGAGTATTTAGATCCATCATTGACTATTTCTGTTGTATCTGCAGTATTTACACAACTTATTTCTGCTGTGTTCAAACAGACTGTTTCTTCTGGTATAATGTGAGCTTTTTGCTGAGGTCAGTTATTTTCATTAGAGAGCCAGTTCGGTCCGTGGAGCCATAATTTATTATCCACAAATTTCGTGAGTGGAACACCACGTGACAACATGTCAGCTGGATTCTCTTGTGTAGAGACTTGGAGAAAGAGATAATCTCTCTGCATCTCTTTTATTTCTGCTACTCTGTTCTGTACGTAGACGAACTTACTCTTATTATTTCTTAACCACTGGAGAACTGCTTCATTATCACTCCAGATCACGGTTTTTTCAATAGTGAGATGATCAAGTACTTTGTTGAGAGTGACAGCTAGTTTTGTACCTACATAGAGTGCTGTCAGTTCCAATTGTGGTACTGTTCTGACCTTCAAGGGTGCTACCCTGGCCTTTGAAGTAATTAGTGTACTTCCTTCAGCATTACTCATGTAAGCTTCAGCGCCATAACCACTGGTTGACGCATCACAGAACACATGTAATGTGTACTTGTTTCCCTCTTGACCTATTTGTCTGCGAAATGTAATTTGATGAAGTTGTTTAAACTCCTTGGATATTTCATCCCATGCTCATCCCATACTCATCCCATCCAATTTTGAGTTTCCATGCATCTTGCATAAGCATTTTACCTTTTATGGTAATCGTTGAGACGAGTCTTAGAGGATCAAAACATTGAGATACCTCTGACAGTAAACTACGTTTGGTGAGTGTACTGCATGATTTATTGTTTATCCTTTTGAGACTCAAAGTATCTTCCTGTGTGTTCCAATTAAGTCCCAGCATATTGTTGCAATCAGGAATTTCAGTTTCAGGGAAATCTTCTTTGAGTTCCCTTAATTGCTTTGAATTAGTATTCCACATCCTTAGAGGCATATTTGCTTCTTTCATCTCCTTGTTAGCTTCTCTGTATAAGGATTTCAAATCCTCCTCTTTATTCACAGTACCTTGAAGATTGTCCACATAGAAACTTTTCTTTAAGATTTCTTTGAAGGGACTTTCAGATTTCTTCAAATGTGTAATTAGAGTAGCTTCTAGTAAGAATATAGAGGATGTTGCACCAAATAATGCTGATTCGAAACGATAGATTTTCACAGGACTTTGAGGATCATGTGGATTTTCAGACCACAAGAATCGTGTATAATCTCTATATATTTCTTGTAGTCCTACTCTTAAGAAAGCTTTGGAAATATCAGCCGAGTAGGCATATGGGTTTGAGCGAAATTTCATAAGCACGTCTCCAAGCTTCTCAGTTAGTGAGGGTCCGGTCATCAGACAGTCATTAAGACTTGCTGCATCTTTATTTGCACGTGCGCTGCGATTGTATACAACACGTAGTGGAGTGGTTTCAGAATCTTTGCTGACTCCGTGTTGCGGGAGATAATGAGCTTCTGTCTTCAACTTATCTTCGACTACTTCCTCAATGAATTTATTATCCAACTGTTCTTGTGTATTATCATAGACAGTAGCTCTGGATTCTTCGTGAGCTCATGTATTTGTGCTTTCATTTGTCCGAAAGCTATGCGATAGTTGCTAGTCAGATATGGTGGAATTAATTTCCATGGTAACCTAACCCAATACTGTCCATCTTCATATTTGACAGTGTCCAAATATTGGTTATAAGTCTGAGACTCTTGTGGGCTTGGTTTATTTACATCAATACCTATCGCATCTAAATCCCACAACTTATCAACTAGTTCATTCATTTCTTCCAGTAATGATAATTTTTGCTGTGGTACATGATCAGTGGTTATCCTTGTAACTAGTACATTTTCCACTGAATCAATATCAGCTTCTTTCCCACTTTGAGAGGGAATGGGACCACATATCATGTGGCCTCCTGCTGTTTTCAGCAAGTGAACATCATGTTTACTTACTATATTTTGCACAAAACAGTGATAATAATCACTTCCAGTGATTAAATAAATTGGACTAATAGTGTCCTTCTGTATGTCAGGACAGGCTAACTTGACCTTAGCTGTTTTCAGTGCTGCAACTGTTTCTTTTAATCCCTGGATCTGCACAGACTTAGGCAAATCATCTGCTACCACAGCTTCTACTGTCTTTGTCCTGTTTCCTAGATTCTGGCTAGGTCATATGTCTGTTTACCAGAATTGTGGAAAAAAACAGCTACATCTAACTGTACTTTGGCATAGGGTTGTTTATTCAGTTTCTGCAACACTACTGTTCTTATGAAGGACCTTTGTGAGCCTTGATCAAATAATGTTAGCACATTGGTTTTGTGTAATTTATTAGATAACTCAACTCAAGCTGTCGGGGGAGCAGTTGCTTTAAATTTATCTCTCACATTTAATGCTGTTGCTTGTTGACTTCCTGATTCTGTGAAAGTCTTCTGCTGTTCAGCAAAAGTATTTGGGCATTATGCTGTATGATGCATACCCTTGCATTTAAAACATTTCTTCAGTGAGCATTTTCCTCCCTTGTGTTCACCTAAACACTTGATGCACCTTTTCAGCTGATGAGTACGTTGTTTACGTGCCTCCATTGATGTGTATTGAATACAATTCTGTGCCCAATGTGTTCCATCACAAAGTACACATTTTGGAGTACGTTTATGTGTGACAGTCTGTTTACTGTCTGTTGTATTCACAGCTTGATAAATGCCTATATGGGATTTCCCATTCTATGGTTTAGTGGGAGTAGGTATACTCTTTTTATACTGAGTTGAAGGTTTATTATCCACGAGATTTGTGGATTTTTCATCTTGTTTCGTTGCTTCCATGCATGAAACTATTGTTTGTAAACCATTGCTAATTTCTTCACAATTGAAATAGCGTTTATTGAACATAATATTTAATCGTTCAATAGTTTGTGGTGACAACTTATCTTGTACAATACCACTGATAAACCAATCACATTGTCTTAGGTCATATTTAGCATCTAGAGATCTGAGACTATTGTCTAACGTGATTCTAAATGCCTGTATGTCTGAAAAACAATGTTTGGGTGGCTTCAAGCTTGATATTAAGACTGCATGTCTAACTCTGGCCTTGTCAGTGCCAAAGTAATTGTCTGCTAAGACACGTAAGGCTATTTGATAATTGACTTTAACCACCGGAAATGACTTAATCAGTTCATAGGTTTCTCCCTTCACAAGACATTTAAGATAATTGAACTTAGCAATCTCATCTATGTCAGTTCGTGAATTTACTATGGATTGAAAACCACTAATGAATTCTTTGTAATTATGACCTTGGAAAATAGGTAATGACAAGGTAGGTAAACTTGGTAATGGTACACTTGTTGTTGTTACAGGTGTAACAGGTGTTTGACCACTAGTTACAGTAGGTCTCTGTGACAGAGTTTTGCGGCAGATTGGCTGTACTCCTGTCCACCTTAATTGTTGATTACTAAAAGTATCTAAAACATTTTTAATTTCATCCTCAGATGGATCTGATTCAAGAAATTTATTTACATAATCTGTATAGTCTGAATTAATTATTTTCAGACGTTGTGTAAGTAATTCAAATTTGACCTCAAGATCATCAAAATCTATGTTTGTATCTTGAGTTAATCCTATACAGACTGAAATTAGATTATCTAATTGTGTAATCTTAGTCTGTAAAGACTGAAACTGAGTTTTCAAACAAGCCATTTTAATGGTCTACTGAAAATTCTAGCACCACACTTAGAGTGTTTAAAAAACACTGTACTGGTATAAACAGCTGAGTTTTTGTTATGCTTAAGTCAGCAATAGTCGAGTCAGACACTACTGACCTACTAAGCTTAATTAACCTCAGGGTCAATTACCATGAAGGGTACAGAGTACATATGGCTGGTGTTTATGGCTTGAGTTTGCAGTGTCAGCCTGACAACGATGATTAATCGTATATAACGATGTTATACACTTCGTTCACTATACACTATAAATGTCACTGTATAACTATAAATCACACGTGTATATTTCTTACACATATGTAAATGTCACTGTTAATATATATATGAAAGCTTACATTTTATATATAGTTTCCCTTAATAAAACAGTTATATTTATAAGAAACTTACACAATCTCGTCTCTTAGTTTCTGTCTTTAAACATTATAAACACTATGTGTATAAACACTCAGACAAACTGAACATCAGTTGGATTGCTTCTGTCGTCAGCGTTTCTCGAGCTGAGCAGTAGATGACGGGTGCCATCCCCCGTTTTCTTGTTGGGTGAGTCACCCAGCTCCCGTTTTCTTTGGGTGAGCGCTGGGCGAGCCCCCGTTTTCTTTTGGCTGCCCATTCTCTGTGATTGAGCCTGGAGAGACTCATTTATGCTGATTTATATTGTAAAACACTAGTTTTACAGCTTTTCTCGAAGGACCTTGGCTCGTAGGTTATTTGTACACTGTAGTATAACATATTTTGACCACAGTGTGGCCTTTATCCGGTTTGAAGGACCAAATTGTTGAGAAATGGTTTACCAGCTAAGGTTAAAGATTAAATATAAAGAGTACTTAGCTAATATGACAGCTCATCATCCACATAGCCGCCCCTGCAGACGAAGTCTTGAGAAGCTGTATCATCCACTTCTTAACAGGCTGAAAAAGGCTATATTACATATGACAATAAATTACCCCTAGGGGGTGTTATGTCAGCATATTTCATTCACTGAGGGCTGACGCATGTACTTGTGTGGACTCAAAAATCCACTTATCACTGAGGTTTATGATAAATGACTAACTCGTAACTTAGACTCAACTGTGCAGTCAATAGTAGTACATCACGAGTTAGAACACTTACCTGGGTATATGTATCTGACCCATAGTTACGCCCGGATATCCGATGAGTTGATTGAAGCATAGTGTTCTTTGAAGAATGTCGCACTACACTGTTGGATCACAACACTCGTTGTTACACTGTTCATCAATAATTGTTCACAACATATCACTAAAGAAGTTGATCACACTTCTCTGTAAGTGTTTATCGTGTTTTGTGAGACACATTGTTCACACTAACGCACTGATCAGTGTTCTTTGTTGGTTATCCTGGCGTCAGTGTGACTCAGTAGTCAAAAGTAATCTGACCTCGCAGCATCCTACGCTGCTCCAATGCCCCTCGAACATAAAGGAAAAGCTGACCTAGTACTTTTGCTTCCTTGCCACTTCCTCCATGAATCAAAGCAGAATGTTTGGTTCTTGCTGTCTCAGGCATAGACAACAATGTACACTATCTTTATCATGGTAATAAAGTAGGAGCAGGATTTTCCTTAATTGTCCTGCTAAGGTAAGAAATAGACTGTCTTTTATTAAACTACACTTTGGAACACTTGACTTTGCAAGGAGCGGCGGTCGCTTGACCACATCCCATATTCGTACTGCATCTGGGATCAATTACTTGCTCTAGCAGTAAACAAGATGCTTGCCCTTCTGAGAGGACTGGGCCCCTCAGGGCTGAAAAGAGGCTGAAGGGGGCTAATACCCCCCTCGTGGAGAAAATCTCTCTACATCAACTCTGTGTTGAACACAGGCGTTATTACGGTTGGCACAGTTGCAGGCGTTCTTGTACTCATGGATCCCAATCTCCAGAGTACATCTCATCACACACCCACATGGTATTAAGTATATGCTTACGCTACTGTCAGTCACTCTTGAGTGTTTGCTAGTCAAAAGGCGAAACGTCTTCCAAATAAAGTTCGTGCCACTTATTGCGTGTCATTTTCAACTACTAGGACACAGAAAATGTTTCGGTTCTTGATCACTTCGGTCCCAGGGCCGAAACGTTTTCAAATAAATATACACTGGCCGATTCCCACCAAGGCAGGGTGGCCCGAAAAAGAAAAAAATTCACCATCATTCACTCCATCACTGTCTTGCCAGAAGGGCGCTTTACAGTACATTTTTTAAACTGCAACATTAACACCCCTCCTTCAGAGTGCAGGCACTGTACTTCCCATCTCCAGGACTCAAGTCCGGCCTGCTGGTTTCCCTGAATCCCTTCATAAATGTTACTTTGCTCACACTCCAACAGCACGTCAAGTATTAAAAACCATTTGTCTCCATTCACTCCTACCAAACACGCTCACGCATGCCCGCTGAAAGTCCAAGCCCCTCGCACACAAAGCCTCCTTTACCCCCTCCCTCCAGCCTCTCCTACCCCTAACCCCCCTTCCTTCCACTACAGACTGATATACTCTTGAAGTCATTCTGTTTTGCTCCATTCTCTCAACATACCCAAACCACCTCAACAACCCTTCATCAGCCCTCTGGACAACAATTTTGGCAATCCCGCACCTCCTCCTAACTTCCAAACTACGAATTCTCTGCATTATATTCACACCACACATTGCCCTCAGACATGACATCTCCACTGCCTCCAGCCTTCTCCTCGCTGCAACATTCATCATCCATGCTTCACACCCATATAAGAGCATTGGTAAAACTATACTCATATACATTCCCCTCTTTGCTTCCTAGGACAAAGTTCTTTGTCTCCACAGACTCCTAAGTGCACCGCTCACCCTTTTCCCCTCATCAATTCTATGATTCACCTCATCTTTCAAAGACCCATCCACTGACACGTCCACTCCCAAATATCTGAATACTATCACCTCCTCCATACTCTCTCCCTCCAATCTTATATCCAGTCTTTCATCACCTAATCATTTTGTTATCCTCATAACCTTACTCTTTCCTGTATTCACTTTTAATTTTCTTCTTTTACGTATCCTACCAAATTCATCCACCAACCTCTGCAACTTCACTTCAGAATCTCCCAAGAGCACAGTGTCATCAGCAAAGAGCAACTATGACAACTCCCACTTTGTGTGATTCTTTATCTTTTAACTCCACACCTCTTGCCAAGACCCTTGCATTTACTTCTCTTACAACCCCATCTATAAATATATTGAACAACCACGGTGACATCACACATCCTTGTCTAAGGCCTACTTTTGCTGGGAAATAATCTCCCTCATTCCTACATACTCGAACTTGAGCCTCACTATCCTCGTAAAAACTCTTCACTGCTTTCAGTAACTTTCCTCCTATACCATACACCTGCAACATCTGCCACATTGCCCCCCTATCCACCCTGTCATACGCCTTTTCCAAATCCATAAATGCCACAAAAATCTCTTTAGCCTTATCTAAATACTGTTCACTTATATGTTTCACTGTAAACACCTGGTCCTCACACCCCCTACCTTTCCTAAAGCCTCCTTGTTCATCTGCTACACTATTCTCCGTCTTACTCTTAATTCTTTCAATAATAACTCTATCATTCACTTTACCAGGTATACTCGATAGACTTATCCCCCTATAATTTTGGCACTCTCTTTGTTCCCTTTGCCTTTATACCAAGGAACTATGCATGCTCTCTGCCTATACCTAGGTACCTTACCCTCTTCCATACATTTATTAAATAAAAGCACCAACCACTCCAAAACTATATCCCCATCTGCTTTTAACATTTCTATCTTTATCCCATCAATCCCAGCTGCCTTACCCTCTTTCATTTTACCTACTGCCTCACGAACTTCCCCCACACTCACAACTGGCTCTTTCTCACTCCTACAAGATGTTATTCCTCCTTGCCCTATTCACAAAATCACAGCTTCCCTATCTTCATCAGCATTTAACAATTCCTCAAAATATTCCCTCTATCTTCCCAATACTTCTAACTCTCCATTTAATAACTCTCCTCACCTATTTTTAACTGACAAATCCATTTGTTTTCTAGGCTTCCTTAACTTGTTAATCTCACTCCAAAACTTTCTTATTTTCAACAAAATTTGTTGATAACATCTCACCCACTCTCTCAGTTGCTCTCGTTTTACATTGTTTCACCACTCTCTTAACACCTCTCTTTTTCTCCAAATACTCTTCCCTCCTTGCATCACTTCTACTTTGTAAAAACTTCTCATATGCTAACTTTTTCTCCCTTACTACTCTCTCTACATCATCATTCCACCAATCGCTCCTCTTCCCTCCTGCACCCACTTTCCTGTAACCACAAACTTCTGCTGAACACTCTAACACAACATTTTTAAACCTACCCCATACATCTTCGACCCCATTGCCTATGCTCTCATTAGCCGATCTATCCAACTGCCTCCTCTTTTAGTTTATAAACCTTCACCTCTCTCTTACCTGATGCTTCTATTCTCCTTGTATCCCATCTACCTTTTACTCTCAGTGTAGCTACAACTAAAAAGTGATCTGATATATCTGTGGCCCCTCTATAAACACGTACATCCTGAAGTCTACTCAACAGTCTTTTATCTACCAATACATAATCCAACAAACTACTGTCATTTCGCCCTACATCATATCTTGTATACTTATTTATCCTCTTTTTCTTAAAATATGTATTACCTATAACTAAACCCCTTTCTAAACAAAGTTCAATCAAAGGGCTCCCATTATCATTTACACCTGGCACCCCAAACTTACCTACCACACCCTCTCTAAAAGTTTCTCGTACTTTAGCATTCAGGTCCCCTACCACAATTACTCTCACTTGGTTCAAAGGCTCCTATACATTCACTTAGCATCTCCCAAAATCTTTCTCCCCTCTACATTCCTCTCTTCTCCAGGTGCATACACGCTTATTATGACCCACTTTTTGCATCCAACCTTTAGTTTAATCCACATAATCCTTGAATTTACACATTCATATTCTCTTTTCTCCTTCCATAACTGATCCTTCAACATTATTGCTACTCCTTCCTTAGCTCTAACTCTCTCAGATACTCCAGATTTAATCCCATTTATTTCTCCCCACCGAAACTCCCCTACCCCTTTCAGCTTTGTTTCGCTTAGGGCCAGGACATCCAACTTCTTTTCTTTCATAACATGAGCAATCATCTGTTGCTTGTCATCCACACTACATCCACGCACATTCAAGCATCCCAGTTTTATAAAAAATTTATTCTTCTCTTTTTTTAGTAAATGTTTACAGGAGAAGGGGTTACTAGCCCATTGCTACCGGCATTTTAGTCGCCTCATACGACACGCATGGCTTACGGAGGAAAGATTCTTTTCCACTTACCCATGGACAATAGAAGAAATAAAGAAGAGCAAGAGCTATTTAGAAAAAGAAAAACCTAGATGTATATATATATATATATATATATATATATATATATATATATATATATATATATATATATATATGCATGCGCGTGTCTATGAAGTGTGACCAAAGTGTAAGTAGGAGTAGCAAGATATCCCTGTTATCTAGCGTGTTTATGAGACAGAAAAAGACACCAGCAATCCTACCATCAATATCAATTCTTCAATATCAGAAGGATATCCAGATCTAGTTTCAAGAGTGGCTTCTTTTTTCCCTTTGTATTTCTCTTCTTCACTTGAGAAAATTTTTTGGGGTATATAATGGATTCACTTCCAACGGAGCGAAAGGTTTGTCAATTTAATATTCAAGTTCTACATATATTTATTGATATACTTTCGTTATACATATACAAGGTTTTCTTTAACTGTTATTGGTAATAGAAATCCTGCTCACTTGCCAAGCTCTTCAATGATTCAAGATTACTTATCATGGTGTCTTTGCTATCAAAGTCTCTGTGCCAAGAAAAAATAATTTAAGTTCTGTGTGTATTAGAAACTAGTGTGTTTCAGTGTCCAATAAATTTCTAATCATCTGCGAGTGAAATTCTGTGTTTGTTCTCTGCAATATTGTCCATAACAGTTCTCTTCTGCAGTTTTCTGACATTATGATGGAAAAATAACATTTCAGATGGCATTAAGTCATTACATTAAAATATTCGTAATGCGTATTTTCCACTGAACGAATCTCCAGGGAAAAAAATAAACTTCGTAATGTTCTCGTGGCATTCCTAGAAATGCAAGAATGCGTTATGTTTGCGTAACTGGGTATTTTTATACAAAAGAAAAAGGCGTTACACTTCTAGTAAAAGGTAAAATAGCTTGTCAAAGATTCTTCGCTGCTGCTGTTGCTTCTACTACTGGAACTCCTAATGCTTCTACGACTATTAAAACTACTAATGCTACAACTACTACTACTGAAACTACTAATGCTACTAATACTACTGAAACTACTAATGCTACTACTACTGCTACTGAAACTATTAATGCTACTACTACCTCCGAAACTACTAATGCTACTACTAGTACTACTACTGAAACTAATAATGCTACTACTACTACTACTACTACTGAAACTATTAATGCTACTACTACCACCGAAACTACTAATGCTACTACTACTACTACAACTGAAACTACTAATGCTGCTACTACTACTGCTGAAGCTACTAATGCTACTACTACTGAAACTACTAATGCTACTACTACTGAAATTACTAATGCTACTATTACTACTGAAACCACTAATGCTAGTAATACTACTGAAAGTACTAATGCTACTACTACTGCTACTGAAACTACTAATGCTACTATACTGCTACTGAAACTACTAATGCTACTACTACTACTACTACTGAAACTACAAATGCTACTACTTCTGAGACTACTAATGCTACTACTACTACTACGGAAACTACTAATGCTACTACTACTACTGAAACTGCTAATGCTACTACTACTACTACTACTGAAACTACTAATGCTACTACTACTGAAACTACTAATGCTACTACTACTACTGAAACTACTAATGCTACTACTACTACTGAAACTAATAATGCTACTACTACTACTGAAACTACTAATGCTACTACTACTACTACTGAAACTAATGCTACTACTACTACTACTGAAACTAATACTACTACTACTACTAAAACTACTAATGCTACTACTACTACTACTGAAACTACTAATGCTACTACTACTACTGAAACTAAAAATGCTACTACAACTACTACTGAAACTACTAATGCTACTACTACTGAAACTACTAATGCTACTACTACTACTACTACTACTGAAACTACTAATGCTACTACTACAGTCTGTTACTCTTGGAGGTTCGGAGATTAACTTCATTGTGCCAGTAGCCATTTAGTGTGATCCCGCGGTTCCTTGAAGTTGCGATGCTTCGCAGGTGAGTGATAGCCAGTCATGTCCTGCGCACTGATTATTCCGAAGGACGGATCTACTGTGAAACTAATGAAGCTTAAGGTTCAAGGCCCCTAACCCAGGAGGGGCCCCAGAAGCTACTTTATCCACATTGCTTAATTTTTTGGGTCTATTGTATGAGGTGTTGCGAAGGAGCCCCCGTAACAGTTCAAGCTTAATTACGGGCCCCAAAAATGTTGATCCGCCACTAATTATTGTGAATACATGCTCAGGGATGACTGTTAAAATCGATGCTCTGGCATACTTTTATTTTGGTAATGTCATTTTTTTCCTAATGTATATTTATTCTACTTTTAATGTACCTATGAGGTACACTAATTATAAAAAGTTAGAGTATTGCTACTTTTTGTACACAGCCACACCAAACAGCCAACAGACATCCACTAGTCAATGATGAATGCTGGCTGTCAGTTTCAATCAGTAGATGATCTTAAAAGGATAAAATAAACATTGATACTCGTAATACTATTCATTGCCCTCTGTTTCCTAGGTGATATCTGGTTTAGTACTCTGTGCTTCTTTATGGGGCTTATTCCTTAATAAAAATACAAGATATGGTGCTATTATAGGCTTCCACGTCTAGCTACGAAACCCATTATGTTAGCTTTCCTGATCAAAGCTAAACACAGTGTACGTAAGGGAATTCCGTTTATAACTATTTCTGCAACACTTATTTTTATAGTGGCAAGCTAGGAATTCAATTGATTTACAAGTTAGGAGCTACTAGACACCTCATTAAAAAACCATCTTTTAGCACTGTTTTAATTAGTATCTTATTATTATGAGACTTAATAATAGGCAATAAATCAAGATGCTCTTTGCTGCCTGTCTCGGGTTACATGAGAGTAGCGTTGAACTTTGATGTCATCGGCCCTGAACATAACTGTAAGGTTATTACCATCTTTCTGATGTTGAAGGTCCTGCTGAATTTACAGATCCATCCATGATTCGGACAGTTATTTGTTGTCCTAAGGCGAGAGCCCATTTGTGCCTCATACAGAGATTAGAAGCCTCTGCTGTCGACCAGGTGGGATAATGCGCCTTAGTGTTGGTACCTTGACTCACGAAATCGTAATGAGACGATTGCAAACAAACCATGCCACGACTCACGAAATCGTAATGACCATACCACGTCTGTGTGAAGTTTTATGACTCTGATAGCGGGTTCTCTCCCCGCCCGTGGTATGGTCTGGTACCTTCTTGGCTGCAATTTTCACAACATTCACCAAATGATTATTCATAGAGTCCAGGCTCAAATATCCTTCCATTCACTTTTCTAGAGCTCCAATATTAACACAAATGAGCTCCAATATTAACACAAATGATGGTGTTCAGACAGCAGTCTGAACACCATCATTTGTGTTTCCTCAGAAGGAAATATAACCTGCCACAATTTATTTCATGTTGATACTGCTGTAAGATGGTTATTCATGTTCCTGATGATAACAGGAATTACCTAAAGTCTGCCTCTCTCTCTTTTTTATATCGGCTCGCGTTATATATATTAAATAATATATTAATATTTAACCATGTTGTGTCTAAAAGAATTTTTTTTTGTAATGATGTCCATATTTAAGACTTCCACACAGTGTATCAACTTACGCAGGTTCCTCTACGTACCGCTGCGTACTCACCCGAGACGCCGCATGATTTCCTAATTTTTGGTAAAAAGAAATTTTGGTAATTTTGAGTAAGCATAATTTCGAAATTATTCAAGTGAACTATTAAGAAAGTTGAGCTGAGGACTATCGTATTTCGTCATGCCATTCCAATATCGCAATTGTCTTCACTCTTGCTTTTGTCGTAATATATTTTAAGATTTATTTAGAAATAGCATTAAGGATATGTGAAATTCTCTTCTGAATTTCACTTTCGGTATTTTTTTCAATTCTGCTTCCTCTCTGCGACTGAAGTTAGTATGATCCTCAGAGTAACATGACATTGTACGGAGAAAATTTCTCTAGGAGGGGGGTATCAGCCCCTTTCAGCCCCTTCAGCCCCTTTCAGCCCTGAGGGGCCCAGCCCTCTCAGAAGGGACAAATATCTTGTTTACTGCTACAGCGAGTAATTGACCCCAGATGCAGTACCAGTATGTGACGTGGCTCGACGCTCCGTGCGGTCCTGTGTTGCAAAGTGTAGCTTAATAAAAGACAGTTCATCTCTTACCTTAGCAGGACAATTAAGGAAAATCCTGCTCCCACTTTATTACCATAGTAAAGATAGTGGACATTGTTGTCTATGCTTAAGACAGCAAGAATCAAACATTCTGCTTTGCTTCATCGAGGAAGTGGCAAGGAAGCAAAAGTACTAGGTCAGCTTTTCCTTTGTGCTAGGGGAGTAACGGCGTGGGGCGCTGTGGCGTCTTCAGATTACTTTTGACTACTGAGAGTGACACTGACGCCAGGATAACCAACAAAGAACGATCTGTGCGTTAGTGTGAACAAAGTATCTCATAAAACACAATAAACACTTAAGAGAAGTATGATCAGCTTCTTTAGTGATAAGATTGTGAACAATAAAGACAAATCTTGTGGAACATAGTGTACCAGTGTGCGTATTCCTAGACTATGGAAGACGTGGACATCCAAGGACACTTCAGCTTCTATCAAGTCACCGATATCTGTCGAAGGTGTGAAGAACACCATAGCTCACGCTACAAGAGCAAGGTAGGTTACGAATTTCTTGTAGTACGGGGGACTGTGCAGTTCTTGAGTCGCAAGGAGTTTGTAATCAACCTATAGTCGGCAGTAAGGTGCGGACTTTTGAGTCCAAACAAGTATGTAATTTGTCAGCAATCAGTGAATGAAATATGCTGACATAACACCCCCTAGGAGTAATTTATAATCTTACAAATTATAACTCTACAGCCCGTTGAGAGATGACTTCGACAGCTTTTCAAGACCTCGTCTGCAGGGGCGGCTGTGTGGACGATTTGCTGTCTTTTATCAGCTACGTGTTCCCTATATTTAAATTTAAAATTAAGCTTAGCTGGTAATGCCATTTCTCAACATATTGTTGAGAATAATGTCATATATACTTTGCACTTTCACCTCCTTAACTCATTTCATTATTTTGTCATCTAAGTTTCGTTAATTTTGTGGTCTACAATTTTTATCTTTCTGGAGAATTATTGATTTATTATTACATTCACAGAAAAACTCTGAACCCGAATAGGTCAGACAGGGAAACGGGAAGTAATCAGGTTTGATCCAAGTTAGAGGAGGGCAGCATCAATTCCTTTGGAAATCTCTCAACATAAAATATTAAGATATTAGACAACAGCATTATAAACACTGGCCACTGACATAAACACTGGCCACTGACATAAACACTGGCCACTGACATAAACACTGGCCACTGACATAAACCCTGGCCACTGACATAAACCCTGGCCACTGACATAAACACTGGCCACCGACATAAACCCTGGCCACTGACATAAACACTGGCCACTGACATAAACACTGGTCACTGACATAAACCTTGGCCACTGACATAAACCTTGGCCACTGACATAAACACTGGCCACTGACATAAACACTGGCCACTGACATAAACCCTGGCCACTGACATAAACCCTGGCCACTGACATAAACACTGGCCACTGTCATAAACACTGGCCACTGTCATAAACACTGGCCACTGACATAAACACTGGCCACTGACATAAACCCTGACCACTGACATAAACCCTGACCACTGACATAAACCCTGACCACTGACATAAACCCTGGCCACTGACATAAACACTGGCCACTGACATAAACAAGTCCGGATGAAAGACGAAATAAAACTGAAAACGAGTTCATTTTAATTTTTAAGTGGGCGTCCTTTATGCTGGTGAACGACTTTTGAGCTATAAGAAAATGGAGTTGGTTTTTCTCGTCGTTGGATCAAACATGATTGCCTGCCATTCCCCAAGCAGTGCATCAGTCGTAAAAAAATTAGCGATTCTTTGTTCATAATGATAAACAAAAACAACAACAACAGTAACTGGATGTATTTTAATAGCTGCGCGATCCGAGAACGGTATCCCCGTATTGCATCACCCAAATTCCCTTTATGTCATTGCACGCGAAATGAATAGTGCAGTGTGTGGCATAAAATTATGAGTTAATTTTTGTTATTAAATAATTGAAACGAATGAGATTTTGTAGACACTAATATCCTATTTTTAAATAAAAATGACAAATTACGATATATATATATATACAATACTAAACTAATTCAAACCTTCCATTAAAGGAGAATCTAGAATTTGGGGGATTAATAATAATAATAATAATAATAATAATAATAATATAATTTCATCACACATTACTAATGTCGTGGCTCATTAGAGTTTACTGATCTGTGGTTATGGGTTATGTTACCTGCTGATATTTTCAGGGTCTGGCTTAAGACTCTACTCTCTTTGATGACAGTCTGATTAGTCAAGCTGTTCGCGATCGTTACACGCAGTCTGCCGTAAGCACAAGGCAATTAATAACGATCCCAAAAATGGCATCTCCCTTGAAAAAGAGTGAGAGAGGGAGAGAGAGAGAGAGAGAGAGATAGGGAGACAGAGAGATAGAGACAGACAGACAGATAGAGGTAGACAGATAGACAGACAGACAGACAGAAGACAGAGAGATAGATAGATAGAGAGAGAGAGAGAGAGAGAGAGAGAGAGAGAGAGAGAGAGAGAGAGAGAGAGAGAGACACACACACACACACACACACACACACACACACACACACACACATTATATATTTATATATATATATATATATATATATATATATATATATATATATATATATATATATATATATAGAGAGAGAGAGAGAGAGAGAGAGAGAGAGACAACAAGGAACACAAGTTTGGTCTTCCACTCGCATTTATTAATACCATCTATTCTCCTCTTTAATTACATGTCGATAATTAGAGAAACACTAACGAATAATTTTTTAGGCCTAGGCGTTATAATTTTAATATCTTGTGGCAAAGCACGCAAGCTGCACAACTTCCTCTCACTACCAAAGCTGGCAAAGCACTAATTAAATTACCAAAGGGAGTCCCTGCAGCACACCACTGCAATAACTGTGAATCTTTATACCCAGAATCACGATTGTAATTATATTCAGGTGGAAACATTATGAACGTAGGCCTCTTACAGCGGTACTCAGTACAAGGATGACGGTGACTGATTCTCGGATCAAGAGCCCCTTACCGGTATCAAGGTTTTTTTTCCTTGGAGGAACTAAATTGCTAGCGCGTGGTATGGTTTAAATTGCTGTAAGATGGTCCTCAGAGCACAGAGCTGTAAGTGTTTATCCTTAGCATTAATTACTTAATAACATAGGAACATAAGAAAGGAGGCCTGTTGGCCCATACTAGGCAGGTCCTTTACAATCCATCCCACTAACAATACATTTGCCCAACCCAATTTTCAATGCTACCCAAGAAATCAGCTCTGATAACTCTATCCACTCATTTGCAAGTCCCACTCAAATCCAACCCCTCTCACTCATATATTTATCCAACCTAAATTTGAAACTACCCAAAGTCCTAACCTCAATAACCCAACTAGGTAGACTGTTCCACTCATCAACTACCCTATTTCCAAACCAATACTTTCCTATGTCCTTCATAAATCTAAACTTGTCTAATTTAAATCCATTACTGCGGGTTCACTCTTGGAGAGACATCCTCAAGACCCTATTTATATCCCCCCCATTAATACCCATCTTCCACTTATACACCTCGATCATGTCTCCCTTCATTCTTCGTCTAACAAGTGAATGTAATTTAAGAGTCTTCAATCTTTCTTCATAAGGAAGATTTCTAATGCTATGTATTAATTTAGTCATCCTACGCTGAATGTTTTCTAACGAATTTATGTCCATTCTGAAACATGGAGACCAGAACTGACCTGCATAATCTAGGTGAGGCCTTACTAATGATGTATAAAGCTGCAGTATAACCTCTGGACTTCTGTTGCTTACACTTCTTGATATAAATCCCAATAATGAATTTGCCTTATTACGTACGCTTAGGCATTGCTGTCTTGGTTTAAGGTTGCTGCTCACCATAACCCCCAAGTCCTTTTCGCAATCTGTATGGCTAAGTTCTACATTATTTAACTCATAAGTGTTAGGGTTATGGACACTCCCGAGCTTCAGAACCTTGCATTTATCTACATTGAACTGCATCTGCCACTTATCTGACCAATAATAGAGTTTGTCCAAATCCTCCTGAAGTTCCCTAACATCTACGTTTGAATCCATTATCCTACCTATCTTTGTGTCATCGGCGAATTTGCTCATATCACTAGTAATTCCCTCATCAAGGTCATTGATATATATTATAAACAACAACTGGCCCAAGACTGATGCCTTGATAAATATGTGGAAAATTTTTAAAAGCTTGAGCAGATCGTGTGGCATCATTCAGCACACACAGCTATCAGATTAACCAGACATAGCCCCGGCATACTTAGGAACATAAGAACATAAGAAAGAAGGAACACTGCAACAGCCCTACTGGCCTATGCGAGGCAGGGCCAATTCCCTCACCGGATTAAGCCAATGCCTTGACCTAGTGAGATCAGACACGTCACTTAAGGGAGGGGCACGGCATCCGACCTAGTAGCACAAGCTAGTCAGGTCCAACTCACACCCACCCACACCCACTCATGTATATATCCAACCAATTTTTAAAACTGCACACCGTCTTAGCTTCTATGACGGTACTCGGGAGTTTGTTTCACTCATCCACAACTCTATTACCAAACCAATGCTTTCCTATATCCTTCCTGAATCTGAATTTTTCAAATTTAAAGCCATTGCTGCGAGTCCTGTCTAGGCTAGATATTTTTAGCACGCTATTTACATCCCCTTTATTATTTCCTGTTTTCCATTTATACACCTCAATTATATATCACCCCCAATTTTACGCCTTTCTAGAGAGTGCAGATTCAGGGACCTCAGTTTATCCTCATACGGAAGATTTCTGATACATGGGATCAACTTTGTCATCCTCCTTTGTACGTTTTCCAAAGCATTTATATCCATTCTGTAATACGGTGACCAGAACTGTGCAGCATAATCTAAATGAGGCCTAACCAAAGATATATAGAGTTGAAGAACAACCTGACTACTTCTATTATTTATACTTCTAGATATGAAACCAAGGATTCTGTTAGCTTTATTGCGAACTAGCAGATTAACCAGACGTAGCCCGGACATACTTAACTAGCAGATTAACCAAACATAGCCAGGATATACTTAACTAGCAGATTAACCAGACATAACCAGTATATACTTAACTAGCAGATTAACCAGACATAGCCAGGATATACTTAACTCGTAGATTAACCAGACATAGCCAGTATATACTTAACTAGCAGATTAACCAGACATAGCCAGGATATACTTAACTAGCAGATTAACCAGACATAACCAGTATATACTTAACTAGCAGATTAACCAGACATAGCCAGGATATACTTAACTAGCAGATTAACCAGACATAGCCAGTATATACTTAACTAGCAGATTAACCAGACATAGTCAGGATATACTTAACTAGCAGATTAACCAGACATAGCCAGGATATACTTAACTAGCAGATTAACCAGACATAGCCAGTATATACTTAACTAGCAGATTAACCAGACATAGCCAGTATATACTTAACCAGCAGATTAACCAGACATAGCCAGGATATACTTAACTAGCAGATTAACCTGACATAGCCAGGATATACTTAACTAGCAGATTAACCAGACATAGCCAGGATATACTTAACTAGCAGATTAACCAGACATAGCCAGGATATACTTCATGTCTTGTATAAATAAGATTTAAAAATGTGGAGAAAACGGTAATGGAAAATGCTCTTACTTCAGTAGTTCTTCCGAGGGTATCTAAAGTTGTCTTCCCAGGACCCGACTAGTTAAGAAGGTGGGAGTGACGGTACTCCCATCCCACTCCCACCTTCCCAGGGGTGAGGACTCATTCTCTCATATTACATGTCATGAGGCAAGTGTTGGTGACTCTCATATTACATGTCATGAGACATGCGTAAGGGGACTCCCACATACTACATGTCATGAGGTAAGTGTATGGGGACTCCCACATCCTACATGTCATGAGGCAATTGTTGGGGACTCCCGCATACTACATATCATGAATCATGTCACTCATGCACATCCATCATGATGGTTTAAACTGCTCTTAGTGAATATATAACGAGAAATATCTGATTACAAATGCTAAAATAATGAAAAGAAGGGAGATATATACACCTCTCATAGATGTATACACTACGAGATGGTATAAACCTTGGTAATAAATACCGACAAGTTGGTTTAGAAAGACACGTAAGCAAACACTATGACATTTATTAGAAAACGTTTCGGTCCTGGGACCTTGATCACCTTAGAAGTGATCAAGGTCTCAGGACCGAAACGTTTTCTAATAAATATGTCATAGTGTTTGCTTACGTGTCTTTCTAAACACACTACGAGATATATGGCTCACAATGTAAATACAATGACGAGGAAAATGCAAGCGTGTCGTCTGCTTATTCAATGCGGCTCAATGAGACAATAACCAGAACATGCAATAAGCTGGATATTGTGTCTCGAGCCACACTGAACGAGCAAACGAGCCGCATGCGGCTCGCGAGCCATAGCCTGGCACATTCTGGTATATAGCGTGTGATGCTATTGTAATATTGATACTTAATATTAAGACATTGTTATTAGTATTACTGTACAACATTATATAACTAGGCGAATAATATTAGAGCGTCGTTACAGCCAAGCTTTCAACATCATGGTTGCCAACAATGACTTTCTTGTTACAACGTCGGACGGAGAAGTGGATTTCCTAAACCGTACAACTATGCTAGCAAAATGGAATACCTCTCTGGTACTGCCAATACCTATGCATATATTCTCGAACTCGTGTGGCTAAAAGAAACTGACTTAGTAATAATGGAGTATTTTCTGAAAGTCTGAGAAAGTCACCAGACTCTTGAGTCTCCTCCCTACTAACTTAATATCAGCAAAACTCTGTGGTTTACCAAACACAGAAACGTAACAGTGCTCTCACATCCATCACACAGAGCATCAGCAGCACCCCTCACCAGCTGCTTGGTGTTCTGGCAAAACATTTGTCAACACCTTTGGGAACCATTAATTCACAAGACCTAAATCCCTTCAGGAGGGTCTTGAGCAGCGTTAAAGAGCTCAAGGTTAGTGATAAGAAAGGTCGAGACTTTCAACGTTATTGTATTCTTCATTAACGTGACAGTGGGCCATCAACCTCCATCGTCATGTGGTTACTGTGGATGTAGATTGGACATTTCCCTGCAAAGATTACGTGAACGTTATCAAACTTTGTGTTCATTACATAAGTGCTTCGCTTCATTACACAACTGCGTTGGCACGGTCTTCGCCAACTTGTAAATGGAGGAATTGGAATCCAGTCGCATCTTATCTCTCATTCCCAGATCTATCAAAAGGTTGCAGTAGTTGATATTTTTAGTCATCGTTACCCTCGGTTCCATCAATAACCTATATCTAAATAATATATATACATAAAGAAAAATGAACCATCTTTTCCATGATTGCTTCCACACACACATAAAAACAGACTCTTGATTAAGAATGATTAAACACCGACATGAAGAACAGTCATAGAGGAGGAATGCTCGTGTATATCAAGTACTTTCATTTCACGGCAATTTTCCTCTGCATTATAAGAGTGCAGGAAGCGTACCCAACATATTCATGACAAAACGAACACCAAATCTACAAAAGACGAAGCTATCAGATACATAGCTGTGCCAGAAATCAATGTACCACTTAGTGAGGCTAAACTATATAACAAATAATCCGGCAAAATAATCACCAACTCTTCATCGTTAATCATAAATTTGGCGCAGAAGCATAAGAGCAAATCGTCGATCACTGCAGGAACATATATTTTGTGGGAAATGATATATAATGTGGAGGAGAGACTGATAAATCACTGGATATTAGAGTTTACGAACACAAACATATACGGTCACAACAATACCGGACTTGAGCAAAAGAACGACTACGGACGCCTGATGAGGTTTAACAAGGTCCGTTTAGTATCGATGAAAACACGCAACAGAGACGGAAGGTGCTGGAAGGTGCTTTCATTGCTATCTCCGGCACAAATCCACGAAGATCTGGGAGCTTCAGAATGGTGAAATCTGTGTGTAGTGAACGGACCTGTATCGAGGGAAGACCGATTAGTTTAATCTCTATTTTCAAGAGCTGTAGTGTTAATGATGACTTTGGAGATTTGAGCAGCTCCTTAGAGAGACGACTCATCCTAGAAATAAAAAAAATGGACACCGGACCTAACAAAGAGGAGATTAGCCACAGTGAATGAAAACTAATGACCAATCAAGGCTTAAAGCTGAAAATAAAAATGATTGTGGTAACGAATGTCTGACTCCTATTTCCTTTACTATGCTACCTAATGAATGTGGATAATTAACATATAACGTCAATCCAAAGATCACCAGTTAAGGAAAGAATGTTCTTGACAGAGAGACAGATTATGTTTACAGACAGATTTTTATGCATCAAGGGTAGAAGTGGGAGGTAAGAGACAGGTTTTCCTGGAAGTGAGATGAAGTATATTGTCAGCCGACTCCAAACATCATGTCTGGTAGTGACATCAACTCTATTATCTGCTTCAGCAAGATAACAGTTTAGCATCGTATAAGATAACCCGGGTGTAGATGTGAAGGTGTTTCGTAATCTACATTTCCAATATACTGTTATGTATTCATTATTTGTATCTCTCTCTTTCTACTTTGTTACTTTCTATGTACTCGTTTTCAAAATAATATGAGAGTAGGAAATAGATGGAGTAAAAACTCTTAATGTCGTCTAAAACTCCAGACAGCTTTATGCTGTCGTCTCTCGTGGAGAAAGAGGTAAAGATGCTGGGAGATGTGCGCAGTGAGTAGACGCAGTCAGGGACTCAGTACTCCATCCACTCAGCTGCTCTCTCTCTCTCTCTCTCTCTCTCTCTCTCTCTCTCTCTCTCTCTCTCTCTCTTTCTCTCTTTCTCTCTCTCTCTCTCAGGGTTTAATAAGGTTAGGCTTAGGGTTCCTGATTTTATTTACAAGCTAAGGGCTGTTACCTTCATCAGCTCATTTGAAAGCCTTTTTATTGTTAAGAGAGATACAAATAGAGAACAGGATGAGGTTGGAAGTATCTGTAGGCCAGCAATTTAATTTGGTCAACTGGCTTTATTTCGTCTATGTCGTTATTCTGTACGAACATGTTCCAGACTCGAGTCATCCTGGGAATAAATGATCTCAGATGAAGTGATGCTTTTGAGAAGAATACAGTCAAAGTGTAGTTGTTTGATGTCCGTCTTGTTGTGTAGAATCTCTCTCTCTCTCTCTCTCTCTGATATTTTCGCTTTCGATATCGTTCGGGAAATACTACAGAAGCGAAAAATAAGAAAATAAATATTTCCAGCCTCAGATGTTGTGAGTGTTGGCAAGAGACAGTTGCCAACAACGCTTGTGCTAGCAAGAAGTGACTAAACCATACCCCGGCCGGGATTGAACCCGCGGTCAGAGAGTCTAGTGGCTAACGCGACGGGCTGGAGTTTTGAGACTCTTTGACCGCGGGTTCAACCCGGCCGGGGTATGGTTTGTTTGCAATCGTGTCATTACGATTTCGTGAGTCAAGAAGTGACTACTATGGGATGGCTGCCAACACTGCCAGTTTTGGTTAGAAGAAAGTGACTGTAGTAAGGGTGAGCTGGTAACTGTGCCATTGCTAGGTAGAAGAAGGATTGCCAGTGCTAGCTAGAAGAAAGCCACTATACTAGGTAATACTAGTATTGCCAGTAATCACAAAAAGTAAGTGATCGCTAAGGAAGGACTGTCAATGCTACCTAGAAGAAAGTGACAATATACCAAGAAACGGCTACCAGTACTGCCCTGCCAGCGTAGGCATGAACTAGTAATGGCCAGTTGCAACACTTTGCTCTTGCTAGCAAGGCGATAATGACTGTATTGATGGACGGCTGCCAACACTGAGTGTTGGTAAGAAGTATCTACCATGGGACGGCTGCCGACATGTTTCAGATGCACCACCACTAGTATGATTAGTCTTTTTCTCTTTATGGCCGCTGCTGTACCAGGGGAAGAGAACCAGACGCCATAAACAGAAAATGTTAAGTCACTCAACCATAGTTTAGTCGTAGCGTTTTTTGAAGCTTACACTATTATTTTATTCGTTGGAAAGCACTAAGTCCATTAGAGTCGAATAACGTTTGAGAAATAGGAAGTAAGTCTGATCCGAGGAAAAGGTGTGACGTTTGGGGACTTGAAACTGTCATCTCACGTTTCAGTGTTGGAAGTAGACTGACGATTCAGCAAAGCAGCTGTAAGGGTGTTAGGTGTTCATAGTGTTTATCGCTTGGATCCAGCGTCTTCTGGTCGAATGTGACGTTGCTCTATCTTTCCTGGTTATTTAGGTTAGGTTGGGTTAGGTTAGATTAGATTAGGTTAGGTTAAATTAGATTAGGTTAGATTAGATTAGGTTAGGTTAAGTAAGGTTAGGTTAGGTATGGTAAGGTAAGGTTAGGTTAGGTAAGATTAGGCTAGGTATGGTAAGGTTAGGCTAGGTATGGTAAGGTTAGGTTAGGTTAGGTAAGGTTAGGTTAGGTATGGTAAGGTACGGTTAGGTTAGGTAAGGTTCGGTTAGGTTAGGTAAGGTTAGGTTAGGTATGGTAAGGTACGGTTAGGTTAGGTAAGGTTAGGTTAGGAAAGGTTCGTCAGGAAACAGGACACGTGTTTTCTGATGCGGGTCTTACTTATATGATGACCCACAGCTGGAGCTTTTGGTTATCTAATCGAGGATTACCGGACCACCCTCTTTAAAAATTATAGTTACAATGCGTGAACTCTCAGCTGTAGAGGGTCACATGTGAGGGCTTCCCATCGGGACGAATACAAATAGCTAAGCCAGGTCAAGAGGTCAGGAGAGTGAGAGTTAATCAGCTAGTATAAATGAGTGCGTGAGGACAATACTGACTGAGAGCTAGAGTGTGAAGGGCCTGAGTGTCCAGAGACCGTGGTGGCTGCTGCAGTCTCCGAGGAAGTGGAATACTGATCAGTAGTAAACCCGAAGGAGTAGATCGTCTTGATATTGCTTGATTTACAAATAACCCGCACATAAAAGAGAGAAGCTTACGACGACGTTTCGGTCCGACTTGGACCATTGACAAAGTCACACTGTGACTTTGTCAATGGTCCAAGTCGAACCGAAAAGTCGTCGTAAGCTTCTCTCTTTTATGTGCGGGTTATTTGTGTATCGTTCCAGTCACGGTATTGTGCCTTTTTGTTATTTATTGTTTGATTTCATTACCTCCGTCCATAGCAACTTACCCGAAGGTTTGAATTATATTTATTTAGAAGTAAAAGATTATTGTATTAGATGTACTATAATTGACTATAATTAAACATTATGCTCACCCCATTCACTATTCAGTAAAATACAGTGGACCCCCGGTTAACGATATTTTTTTCACTCCAGAAGTATGTTCAGGTGCCAGTACTGACTGAATTTGTTCCTATAAGGAATATTGTGAAGTAGACTAGTCCATTTCAGACTCCCAAACATACACGTACAAACCATTCATTATTCAGTAAAATAATTGTAATATTACAATATTTTTTAGCTGCCTTTTCCTCCCATTTTTAATGATTGTTTTTCATTATTTCATATACCTGCCCTACCATATATACCGAAGCAATACCTAAGTAGATTCCTAAAGAGCATCTCCCATATGCATGATAATTAGGTACCACTCCTGAATCTTAAGGAGCGGGTACATGTCTGGAAGTAGAAAGAAATTCCAATTACCCGTATAAGAAATATTCGTATTTATTTTGTAACATATGGAAAGTTGAATAATATGGCAAATAGTGGAGCTGAAATAGGTGTATAATATGTCCCTAAACTACTACTATTATAAGTTACAAGTGGAGCTTCTAAACGGCAAAATTTCACTTATGAGGTTATCATCTTCGTTATGATTAAGTTCAACTCTTCATGAGATCAATTAGCTAGAGCGTTTTAAAAACTGTGTTCTCACACAGCTGCTCTCCACACATGGTGTTGGAAGAGGTGAACTCACAACGGATGCTAGCTTCACTTCCAGGGATGAAGAGTCGCCCTTCACTGCTGTGAAGCCAACTCCCTTTAAAGGTCCTTACGCCAAAGAAAAATGTTACTTGGAAGTGTGCTGCTTACTCCGCAGTTTACATTACTCTTAAAGTTCTGCTTAACACCTAAACTTTTCCCTGTGTGGACAGTGCCACTCCATTTCCAGTTTTTTCGTAAATTCGCAATATATTTTTCCTCGCAATTTCTTTCTTAAATTTTGTTGGTCAACAGTTGGCCACACAGCTATAGATCTACGTCACATAAGGATTAATGCTGCATTGTACAGCCTAAATTATAAACAGCAGGTAATGTCTACTTTCCATACCTTGTCATTCCTCTGGTGTCACAAGCCTCCTTTATATTCATTATTATCGCCTACATTTGAGTACAAGAGATATTTATAGAACGTGAGGTAAGAATAAAGTTGCATAATGTTGCGTAAGGTTGATAAATGAGAGACACTTGTGCAACATTGGAGATCATCAGTCCCTCAGCCTGGAGTCGACTTCATGCTGAGGGACTGATTATTTCAAACTCATCCTCGTCTTTCACTTTCCTCTGTTGGACTGATGAAGCCACTGGCTGGGAAAGCGATTTCAGGATAAAGCTACCCAAACCATACCACGGGCGGGGATAGAACCCGCGATCTGAGTGATGGTATGGTTTGTTTGCAATCGTGTCATTACGATTTCGTGAGTCATGTTAAAGGTACCCAAATGTTGCACAAGTGTGTATTTATCAGTCTATCAGTTTTCTAAGCCATTCAAAATTGCGTAAGGTTCTCTCTTATTTATTTAACAGCATTATATATTCCTGTTTATATCGCCACCTTCATTATGGGTATAACAGATTATCTATGTGATTACGACCCGCGTCGGAAGACACATGTCCTGTCTCCTGACGAACGCTGTAACAACAAATCAGGTACACTCGTCCCGTCACTATAGGAAGCTTCGTCTCCAGCCCATATCACAGTGAGTGTGTCTCCTGCTGCCGATGACAGTCTACTTGGAGGGAGGCAGCAGGCAGGGACGACTATGCAATGTTTTTCTCCTTGATGGGGAGGTGCCTTGTTGTCTTTATGCAAAAAAGATCAGGGGTCTCCCCAGACCCTTCAACTCATCGACCCTTCATGAAGTTTCAGATTGTTCATCGATCCCTCAATCATTTATTATATGAAAATAATTTAATAATAATAATACTTTAATGGTACTACGAATAACAATAATAGTTAATAAAAATAATGGGGATATCATTAATGAGAAGGATGCATCTGATAAGCGTCAGCTACGGCACAGATATTTGGTCGTCATCACCACGCTCTTCCAGGTTCATTCCCTAGATATTTACTGACCCCCTTTTGACACCCCAGCCATTTATCGACTCCTTCAACAGTCCCGTCGACCCTTAGCGGTCAGTATTGACCACTAAGTGCTTCTCCATGAATATATCCAATTATTAATCTTTATTTTTTTTTTTTTTACAAAACACCAACATTACCTTCGTTCATCTAACTTTTCCAAGAATACTAAGATATTTCAATGTCCAATCAGCATTTTACTATAAAATAAAGCAAATTTACGAACCAAGGCGATCTGAAAATCCCCAAGACATTCAGCTTTCTAGCAGACTTACTGAGGAATCCGACCAGACATCCGCTGACCACATTAACGTTCCTTGGGAACAGACCGATGCTCTTAACAAGAAATTCCCCTTAATGCTTCCTCGGCAGGCCAATATATTGGCAAGAACTCACCACCAGTTGTGAAGGGAACGTACACTGAGAGGTACATATCTCTTAGTGCATATACCGCATTTTCCAGTTGTGAAGGGAACGTACACTGAGATACATATCTCTCAGTGCATATACCGTATTTTCCAGTATATAAGGGGTGCCTTTTCTTAACAAAGTACCTTGAAAAAATCACCCTGCGCCTTATATGATCAAGGTCAGGGTCAAGGGTAGACTTAGGGTTACGCTTTAGCGTCAAGTAAGAGGGCAATTAGCTCTTGATTATGATTACTGATATACCGTTAGGAGTCTTCTGTTCTGCGCCTTATATGCCGGTATATCTAGAAATGTGTATTTTTGAGGGTATATACATCCAGATGTGTGTACGACAAATGGTTTGTTTCTCTCTATATACACAAGAGGTGATTATCTCACAGTATATATCTACCAACCTTAGTGTATCTCTGTGTAAACACTGAGAACTGTATATCTCTCGGTGAATATACACCGATAATCGTGTATCTGTCAGTGTATATACGCTTAAAGATTGCTTTAATTCCAGCTTTGTTATTAAAGCAGTCTCGACTAGGCATGTGAAAGCAAATTTCAGCCTTAATGAACCTCATGTAATCGAATGGATTCAAGTCAGATAATAAAATAAAATTTGTTTGCATTTATAACCCGGGGGAAGGTTAGCCACCCAGGATGTCACCCACACCAGTCGACTAACACTCAGGTACCTACTTCCTGCTAGGTGAACAGGAACAGCAGGTGTTAGGAAAATGCCCAGCATTTTCACCCAGCCGGAGACTGAAACATTTCTTTTCCGGTTTTCATTCTATAATTATTTTTAAAGATCGTAACATGAAAGCGATATTTTAAATGTTATGTATTTCCTCTACAATGAATGACCATGAAATCTGGGCAGCTCTGAGCTGTGACTCATTGCTAATTACGTTCATCTTGGCCAAACTCTTCACTGTCTCTCACTATGTGTGTTATAGAATGGTAATAGAAGAAAAATCTTAACACCTCGGCTGGGCTACTCACAACAGGATAATGAAACCATACCACGGATGGGGATAGAACCGACGCTCTAGCCACTGGCCCAGTGGTTAGCGCGTCGGTCTGGAGTTTTATGACTCTCTGATCGCGAGTTCTATCCCCACCTATGGTATGGTTTGTTTACAATTGTGTCATTACGATTTCGTGAATCAGAAACAGAATAATGAACCGGTAATAACCAAAATGTCACCTGTCTTTCTACTCCCGGAGGAGGAATATGGACCAGGTTTCGTCTGGTGTTTGCCTAGTCAACCAAGCTGTTGCTGCCAGTGGTCCGCTGCCCCCACATATCCATCACAGCCTGGTTAATCTGCCACCTGGTGAAGGTAATTGACCAGTTTCCTCTTGAAGATTTCTGCAGCCATTGCAGGCGAATCAGAAGAACGAATTAAAAACGAAAGATGAAAGAAGAGTATGGAAAGCCAAAAGAGAATAAGAAATTCAGGTTGCCAGGGACTCAAAGATCATCCCTAAGTGACGGTGGTGAAGGATAATGGGTTTAATCGCATGTCTGAAATGGCTTTATTGTTATTCATGCGTCGTCTTGCACCGCCTTCGTGTGGGTGATGGCAGCCTTAGATGTTAAGGTGAAGTGATGTATGGTGCCTAAGGCTAGTGTACATAACAGGGATTACTAGTGACGTATATAACGCATGGAACTGACCCTCACACCACCGTGATGTAGAATACAACTGCCCACTAATGTACCTACAATAATCGAAGGCAACATTGGCCCGGCCCCAAAAATCCATTCTTCTGCAAATATCGAATCAATTCTTATAAGAAATACTAGGTATTTTTTTTGTGTGTGTTTTACAAGCCCGCAGATGTTAATATTATATTAAGTGAGCGATTTTCCTCCTTAACTGATGACCAGTTTATGTTGTTAACTGGTCTTAGAACGTCCTAACCATTCAGAAAGTTCAATGAGGACGCATGTAACCTGTTCAGCCGCAATCAAGAATACTTAAATTACTGGAATAAATGTGAAATTAAGTCTTAACTTACAGTATGTCCACAGATACTGGAACAGAATTCTTCCTCCATCAGCCATGCGTGTCGTAAGAGGTGACTAAAATGCCGGGAGCAAGGGGCTAGTAACCCCTTATCCTGTATACATTACTAAAGTTGAAAAGAGATATTTTTGTTTTTAGTGGATTAGGCTAAATTAAATTGCGCTTGTTATAATAAGGTTAGGTAAGGTGGAAATAAATGGTATAAAATACCGACACAATGGCAATATAAACACAAATGCAGTATAATGTGATCCTTTATTGACTACGTTTCGCCCACACAGTGGGCTTTTTCAAGTCACAAACAGAACTACCTGGGGTGGAAGGAACGCGAGTATTTATAGTCCGGCTGAGGTCAGGTGAAGAATGCTGCATCTGATGATGTACCGAGTGGGGTTATAGAGTCTAAAAACTTGGGTAGCTTGGAAAGGAGATTGGATAAGTTTGTGAGCAGACCTTCTACAGTGTTCTTATGTGGGATAGCGATGAAGAAGTTTCTTGGCAAGTGGTTCAGCTATGTTATAGAAGCCACTATTCTGGTTGAAGTTGTCGGATATAGAAATGAGTGATGATTCCAGGATTCTTCGGTATTGAGTGTTGTCTTCTGTGGCGATAAGTCTTGAGTTTCTGTAGTTTATCAAGTGGTTGTGTGAATTACGGTGTTGTACGCAGGCATTCCTTGTGTCGTCAGACCTGCTTGCGTATTGGTGTTCTGAAATACGTGTTTGGAGGTCCCTTGATGTTTCGCCCACGTATAACTTGTTGCAGTCATTACAAGGGATTATGTATACCCCTGCAGAGGATGGAGGCTTGTCCTGCCTACTACTGGTGATGTCCTTGATGGTCGTGGTTGTGGAGGTAGATACTTGGAATGATGTTTTGGCAAAAATGTTGGAAACATGTTTGGCAATGGAGTTGGTGGGAAGGACTATGTATCTCTTCTCGGCAGTGTCTTCTCTGGGTGTGTTGAAGATGTTTAATGCTCGCCGTCTGCAGTCTCTGATGAAGTGACGAGGATAGTGGAGTTTAGAAAATATTTGTTCAATTATAGTGCATTCTTCCTCAAGGAACTCGTTGCTGCAGATTCTGAGTGCACGCAGGAAGAAGCCTATAATTACACCACGTTTGGTTTTGGTGTCGTGGTGAGAGTAGAAGTGGAGAAGATCGTTTTGGTTGGTGGGTTTTCGATAGACTTTAAAGCGAAGTTCGTGGTCAGCTTTGCAGAGCAGGACATCAAGGAAAGGAAGAGTGTTGTCGACTTCTTCTTCAAGTGTGAACTGGATTGAAGGCTCGACCTGGTTGAGCTTGTCTTGGAGAGCTTGAACGTTGAAGCGTTTAGGAGTTATGAGGAGAATGTCGTCAACATAACGGAGCCAGGTGACAGACGATGGAATAATGGTGGAGAAACGTTTGGCTTCTAGATGTTCCATGTATAGGTTCGCCAGGACTGCACTGAGTGGCGAACCCATGGGTAGTCCAAAAGTCTGCTGAAAGAGGTGATTTTCGAAAGAGAAACACGTAAAGCCAACACATAGTTCAACAAGGTCGATGAAATCGCTGGCTGGAATGGGAAGATCAAGTGAATCGTCAATTTTTCTGCGCAAGAGATCGATGGCTTGTGTAGTAGGTACTTGGTGAATAGGGAAGTCACGTCAAGGCTGGAAAGTTTCTTGTTCCTGATGTTGATGTTGCGAATGCGATTGAGAAGATCACCTGAGTGTTTGAGATGTGCTGGACTGATAGTGCCCAAGAGTTTAGAGAGGTGTTTGGCAAGAATTCCTGAGAGCTGGTGGGGAGCACTGCCTATTCCCGAGGATATGGGCCTCAGTGGGATACCAGGCTTGTGAGTCTTTGGCAGGCCGTACATTCTGGCAGGTGAACATTAAAATGGTATACAATACCGACATGTATCAAGATGCCAAGTGTTGCAGTGTCTGACAAGATGAACATTAAAATGGTATACAATACCGACATTGTCGGTATTGTATACCATTTTAATGTTCATCTTGTCAGACACTGCAACACTTGGCATCTTGATACAGAAAACACCTTGGACAAACTTTTCAAGTGAGAATTGTTGGATCTGAGAGGGACCTGACCTTTCAGTGGCTACATTCTCACTACTACTACTACTCTGCACCTCTCCTTCCGACAGTATTTAAGTCTCCGCACTGTCGCTTGATCTTCAGATAGTTCCTGACTATGGAACTGAACTTCTCCAGGCCGAGGGACTGACAACCTCAAGTTCTACGACTTTAAGGGTGATGGACTGATTACATCGTCTTCTCTACTGTTCCTGCCTACTTTCTGTATTCGACTGAAGAAGCCTACTGTGTAGGCGAAACGTTTCGGAATAAAGTTGCCTAACTGTTGCCTATGTGTCTTACCTACCATTCTGGCAGGTCTGGGGTTGCTGGGCATGGTGTGCAGAAGTTTCTTCTCTTGTTCTTCAAAGGACTCGCCGCATTCTGAGGGGCTCAGAACAAGGGAAGAAACTTCTGCACACCATGCCCAGCAACCCCAGACCTGCCAGAATGTACGGCCTGCCAAAGACTCACAAGCCTGGTATCCCACTGAGGCCCATATCCTCGGGAATAGGCAGTGCTCCCCACCAGCTCTCAGGAATTCTCGCCAAACACCTCTCTAAACTCTTGGGCACTATCAGTCCAGCACATCTCAAACACTCAGGTGATCTTCTCAATCGCATTCGCAACATCAACATCAGGAACAAGAAACTTTCCAGCCTTGACGTGACTTCCCTATTCACCAAAGTACCTACTACACAAGCCATCGATCTCTTGCGCAGAAAAATTGACGATTCACTTGATCTTCCCATTCCAGCCAGCGATTTCATCGACCTTGTTGAACTATGTGTTGGCTTTACGTGTTTCTCTTTCGAAAATCACCTCTTTCAGCAGACTTTTGGACTACCCATGGGTTCGCCACTCAGTGCAGTCCTGGCGAACCTATACATGGAACATCTAGAAGCCGAACGTTTCTCCACCATTATTCCTTCGTCTGTCACCTGGCTCCGTTATGTTGACGACATTCTCCTCATAACTCCTAAACGCTTCAACGTTCAAGCTCTCCAAGACAAGCTCAACCAGGTCGAGCCTTCAATCCAGTTCACACTTGAAGAAGAAGTCGACAACACTCTTCCTTTCCTTGATGTCCTGCTCTGCAAAGCTGACCACGAACTTCGTTTTAAAGTCTATCGAAAACCCACCAACCAAAACGATCTTCTCCACTTCTACTCTCACCACGACACCAAAACCAAACGTGGTGTAATTATAGGCTTCTTCCTGCGTGCACTCAGAATCTGCAGCAACGAGTTCCTTGAGGAAGAATGCACTATAATTGAACAAATATTTTCTAAACTCCACTATCCTCGTCACTTCATCAGAGACTGCAGACGGCGAGCATTAAACATCTTCAACACACCCAGAGAAGACACTGCCGAGAAGAGATACATAGTCCTTCCCACCAACTCCATTGCCAAACATGTTTCCAACATTTTTGCCAAAACATCATTCCAAGTATCTACCTCCACAACCACGACCATCAAGGACATCACCAGTAGTAGGCAGGACAAGCCTCCATCCTCTGCAGGGGTATACATAATCCCTTGTAATGACTGCAACAAGTTATACGTGGGCGAAACATCAAGGGACCTCCAAACACGTATTTCAGAACACCAATACGCAAGCAGGTCTGACGACACAAGGAATGCCTGCGTACAACACCGTAATTCACACAACCACTTGATAAACTACAGAAACTCAAGACTTATCGCCACAGAAGAAAACACTCAATACCGAAGAATCCTGGAATCATCACTCATTTCTATATCCGACAACTTCAACCAGAATAGTGGCTTCTATAACATAGCTGAACCACTTGCCAAGAAACTTCTTCATCGCTATCCCACATAAGAACACTGTAGAAGGTCTGCTCACAAACTTATCCAATCTCCTTTCCAAGCTACCCAAGTTTTTAGACTCTATAACCCCACTCGGTACATCATCAGATGCAGCATTCTTCACCTGACCTCAGCCGGACTATAAATACTCGCGTTCCTTCCACCCCAGGTAGTTCTGTTTGTGACTTGAAAAAGCCCACTGTGTGGGCGAAACGTAGTCAATAAAGGATCACATTATACTGCATTTGTGTTTATATTGCCAAGGTTAGGTAAGTTTTCTAAGATTCTTTTAGTGCAAAATTATCAATTTGTACATCAACATTAATGAAAAAAATATATCTTTGAACGTATAAGAGAAAATTTTAGAAAGGACTTAATTTTAAATGAGTTCTTGCTAATTGACCAGTTTTACCTATTAGGCACGACATATATATATATATATGCAAAACAACCACTGTGAAAAAATAGACATTCCAAGCGCTTTCGTGACTACTCACATTTTCAAGGAACAATGAAAGTAAAGCATAAAAGGAAGGTATATAAAGGGATAGCCCACACCTCACTATCAGATCCCACAACAAAGAAACACCTGACGCGCGACTCATAAGAAAGGGAACACTGCAGAAGGCTCGCCGGCCCAACTAGACAGGTCCTTCACACAACCCACCAACAAACTATTCTACCCAAGAAATAAGAATTTTAAAAATTATTATTTGTCCAAGGTATTATTAAATTCTTCCCAAATTCTATTAATTATAAATGGATCTAATTTATATAAACCAAAGGAAATATTCATATTATTGTCAAAACTGCTTTTTATGAAACAAGATTCAATTATATTCCTGTCGACCATGGACTTGCTTGATACTACTTTCTCAACTTTTTGAAAATCAATTGGATGGTTAAAATCTCTTACATGAATAAATAGAGCATTGGAATCTTGTCCAGTTCTAATGCTATATTTATGTTGTTTTAATCTTAGTTCGAGATCTTTACCAGTTTGACCGTAATAAACTTCATCGCAAATTTTACAAGGAATCTTATAGACACATCCATCAGGATATTGGGGGGAATTCTTTATCAAAAGTTTTTTTTACTATATCAAGATTTTTGAATACAACTTTAATATTAAAAGTCTTAAGAAGAGAAGGCATCATATAATAATTCATCTGATAATTAAATTACCAGATGAAATTTTATACAAAAATACAACTGCTCTAGGTTTTGGCCTAAGTTTTGCAACTTCAAAAAAACTTAATAATGTTGAAATTGCAAAAGCCTTTTGTAACTTTGAAAAATTTTCTGATTTATCCTGTGATGAAATTAATATTAGTAAGGGAATGGTATATAACTATGTTAAAACAAAACATTCCCAATTGCCCTCAAAGATTCTTTAAGTCTTATGATACACTTAATAACAATAAAAATTTGCGCCTTACTAAAGCAGATAAAATAAATGCAATAGTAATTATGAAAGAAAATAATTACCAAGAAAAAATGAATAATCTCTTAGATGATACTGAAACCTATTCTAAACTTAGAAAAAATCCCCTAGAAACCGTTAACAGCAATTTCAATAAAACAATAAAACTTCTACTGAAAGGCAAAGATGAATAAGTCAAACAATTTACTTCCACTAATCCATCTTTACCTTACATGTATGGACTAATAAAAACACACAAACCAGGGAATCCAGTCAGACCAATTATTAGCTCCATAGGGTCAGTTTTATATAAATTATCCAAATGGCTTGTTGATATTTTGAGCCCTATTGATGGCAAAATTTCTAACTTTAATGTTAAAAACAACATAGATTTAGTTGATAAATTAAGCTCCTTGACTGACTTAAATGATTTTAACATGAACATTAAAATGGTATGAAATACCGACAGATTGTTAGGTAAGACACATATGCAACAGTTAGGTATCTTTATTTCGAAACGTTTCGCCTACACAGTAGGCTTCTTCAGTCGAGTACAGAAAGGATGATAGAAGCAGAAGATACTTGAAGACGATGTAATCAGTCCATCACCCTTAAAGTTTTGAGGTGGTCAGTCCCTCAGTCTGGAGAAGAGCATTGTTCCGTTGTCTGAAACAATATTATTGTTTCAGACAACGGAACAATGCTCTTCTCCAGACTGAGGGACTGACCACCTCAAAACTTTAAGGGTGATGGACTGATTACATCGTCTTCAAGTATCTTCTGCTTCTATCAACCTTTCTGTACTCGACTGAAGAAGCCTACTGTGTAGGCGAAACGTTTCGAAATAAAGATACCTAACTGTTGCATATGTGTCTTACCTAACGATTTTAACATGGTTAGTGTTGATGTTACTTCCTTGTTTACGAAAGTTCCTGTTGATGATTTATTAAGTTTCTTATCTGATGAACTCGTTAATTATGATTTACCATTGCCAGTTCCTACTATCATAAAACTTATTAAACTTTGCATTGTTGATGCAAAATTTGTATTTAACGATAAGTTTTACACTCAGAAGTTTGGCATGGCAATGGGAAATCCTCTTTCACCTGTTCTTAGTAACCTATACATGGAATTTTTTTAAACAAGGTTGCTTAACACAATCCTCCCTAATAGAGCTAAATGGTTCAGATATGTTGATGATATTTTGTGTCTTATGCCCAAAAATGTAGATATACACCATTCCCTTGGCAAATTAAATAGCTTAGCCCATTCTATAAACTTTACTGTTGAATTTGAAGAAAATAACTCATTGCCTATTCTAGATGTTTTAATTATTAAGGGTAATAAAGTATTCAAATTTAAAATTTACAGAAAACCTACAAATAACTGTTCCTATGTCCACTATTATTCTTCACATCAAGATAGAGTTAAACTGTTTTCTCATCAATGTTTTTGAGAGCTTTACGAATTTGTAGTCCAGAGTTCATAGATGAGGAAATATCCAAAATTTATGAAATAGGTAATGATTTGAAATACCCAAGAAATGTAATTGATAAATCTTTTAAAGTTGCTAGAAATACTTTTTACAATCTAAAAAGGGACAACCAGCCTTATTCAACTAAAAATATGTTGGTTCTCCCTTTCCATGAAAGCTTGGTTGATATGCCTTCTCTTCTTAAGACTTTTAATATTAAAGTTGTATTCAAAAATCTTGATACAGTAAAAAAAACTTTTGATAAAGAATTCTCCCCAATATGCTGATGGATGTGTCTATAAGATTCCTTGTAAAATTTGCGATAAAGTTTATTACGGTCAAACTGGTAAAAATCTCGAACTAAGATTAAAACAACATAAATATAGCATTAGAACTGGACAAGATTCCAATGCTCTATTTATTTATGTAAGAGATTTTAACCATCCAATTGATTTTCAAAAAGTTGAGAAAGTAGTATCAAGCAAGTCCATGGTCGACAGGAATATAATTGAATCTTGTTTCATAAAAAGCAGTTTTGACAATAATATGAATATTTCCTTTGGTTTATATAAATTAGATCCATTTATAATTAATAGAATTTGGGAAGAATTTAATACATTGGACAAATAATAATTTTTAAATTCTTATTTCTTGGATAGAATAGTTGGTGGGTTGTGTGAAAGACCTGTCTAGTTGGGCCTGCGGGTCTTCTGCAGTGTTCCCTTTCTTATGCGTCGGGCGTCAGGTGTTTCTTTGTTGTGGGATCTGATAGTGAGGTGTGGGCTAGACCCTTTATATGCCTTCCTTTTATGCTTTACTTTCATCGTTCCTTGATAATGTGAGTAGTCACGAAAGCGCTTGGAATTTCTCTATTCTTTCACAGTGGTTGTTTTGCATATTCTGAAATCACCTGTTTACTGTGATCTTATTGCATATATATATATATATATATATATATATATATATATATATATATATATATATATATATATATATATATATATATATATATATATATATAGTGACTCACGAAATCGTAATGACACAATTGTCAGTGGTAAAATTGTTGCTTTTCCCTCTGCTTTGAGTCAAAGTAAATTAGCTAACGCTTTTTTTTCACCGCTTTGAGACCTAGTAAAAATTTATTCTTTTTTTCCCATGGCTTCGAATTATAGTAAAAATTATCGCCTTTCTTACTGCTTTAAATAGGTTTAGAAAACTGACACTTTTCCACTCTTTTGAGACATTGTGAAAAATGAGGTTTTTAACACAGATTTGATTCATAGTAAAAACTCGTAGAAACCCGTAGTTCAGTTGGCAGCTCGTCCAGCTCATACTTTGCGTGTTAGGGGTTCGATCCTCGGTAAGGGTAAAAACATTAGGACGTGTTTCCTTAAGGTCGTTCTCCACTAACAAACCGATCAAATAGGTCGTTCTCCACTAACAAACCGATCAAATAGGTCGTTCTCCACTAACAAACCGATCAAATAGGTCGTTCTCCACTAACAACCGATTGAATAGGTTGTTCACCACTAGCAAACCGATCGAATAGGTCGTTCTCCACTAACAAACCGATCAAATAGGTCGTTCTCCACTAACAACCGATTGAATAGGTTGTTCACCACTAGCAAACCGATCGAATAGGTCGTTCTCCACTAACAAACCGATCAAATAGGTCGTTCTCCACTAACAACCGATTGAATAGGTTGTTCACCACTAGCAAACCGATCGAATAGGTCGTTCTCCACTAACAAACCGATCAAATAGGTCGTTCTCCACTAACAACCGATTGAATAGGTTGTTCACCACTAGCAAACCGATCGAATAGGTCGTTCTCCACTAACAAACCGATCAAATAGGTCGTTCTCCACTAACAACCGATTGAATAGGTTGTTCACCACTAGCAAACCGATCGAATAGGTCGTTCTCCACTAACAAACCGATCAAATAGGTCGTTCTCCACTAACAAACCGATCAAATAGGTCGTTCTCCACTAACAAACCGATCAGATAGATCGTTCTCCACTGTTCACATTTATAGAGACCTGGGTGTTAGGAAACTGATAGGATGGATAATGAGAACATTCAAGACAAGAGATGTTAAGCCAATGATGATCCTTTTTAAATCACTTATTCTCTCTAGACTGGAATACTTCTGTACATTAACATCCCCATTCAAGGCAGGTGAAATTGCAGAACTAGAGAATGTACAGAGAACTTTTACTGCACGTATAAGTTCCATCAAACACCTTAACTACTGGGAGCGCCTGGAAGCACTTGACTCGTACTCACTAGAGAGCAGGCGAGAGAGACGTATCATAATCTACACCTGGAAGATTCTGGAGGGACTGGTCCCTAATATGCATACAGCAATCACTCCATACGAAAGCAAAAGACTTGGCAGACGATGCAACATACCCCCAGTGAAAAGTAGGGATGTCACTGGTACACTAAGAGAAAACGCTGTAAGTGTCCGGGGCCCAAGATTGTTCAACAGCCTCCCACCATCAATAAGGGGTATTACGGGAAGACCCCTGGTTGTCTTCAAGAGGGAGCTGGACAGATACCTAAAGACGGTGCTGAATCAGCCGGGCTGTGGTTCCTACGTTGGATTGCGTGCGGCCAGCAGCAACAGTCTCGTTGGTCAGGCCCTGATCCACCGGGAGGCCTGGTCGTGGACCGGGCGCGGGGGCGTTGATCCCCGGAATGCCCTCCAGGTAGACTCCAGGTAGTTGACTGATGTGGGTCGTATCCTGGAGACAAGATTAATCTAAGTTACCCGAAATGACCTACATAACCAAGGGCTTTTTATATAATATGTCAGTGATGTCAGCTATGGTCTGTATAAGTTGCATCATGTACTTGTAGAAATAAGATTATTATTATTATTATTATTATTATTATTTCCCACGTATTTGAGCCATAGCATAAAACTGTAGTTTTCCCACAGTTTTGAGTCACGGTAAAAACTATCCTAAGCAATAAAAATCCACTATGATAACATGAACGTAGATGTACATTTATTGAGCAACCTGCAATGTGAGCAGACTGACCGATGTTGTAGTGGCCAGACTCAGGTTTAGTTACAAGTACTTCCGGCAGTTTGGGAGACACAGATGATGATCAAACCAAATGCAAAGCATATGGCCGGCCCGATGGTCACTATCTTGAACACTATGCTTTATTGTCCACTTATTGAGGAATATGGGGATACTATAATAACCTATCTGATAAGTCGAGATTTCTTATTCATAAAAATAATTTCTAGGGATGGGGGCTAGTTCCTAGGGCTTTTGTGTATCCACATGCTCTTCCCCTACTATACAGAAGTTGGATATAGGGTGCAAAATGAAATAGCCACTTCGGCTGAAAAGTCTAATCTAGTAAAAAATTATCGCTTTTCAGACCGGTTTTGAGTCTAATGAAATAAGGATGTATACGTTGAGAGACGAGATGATATCTGATGATTAACTTCAATTCATAAACCCATCCCATGGAGGTAATTTGACACTACCAAACTACGTAATTACAAAACTAGATGTATCTTGGTAACTTTGCGGATCAAAAAAATGTATCCCCCCTATTTCATAATCCCAGGCCCCTGTGCCTTAGTGCCTATAATGGGAATAGTGAAGTGTAGTTTGTAATGCAGCTAAATATTAGCAGAGATGTCTTGAGGCATTCACAAGTATTCACATGGAAACTAATATACAATTTTTCATGATTTAAAAATGAAAAGGCACAATACCGTGACTGGACACGTGAGACTAAAACTTATGACGACGTTAGGGTCTGTCTTGGACCACTAACTAATCACACAGAAGCGCGAAGTGTTATTGACTGAGTCGTCAGGAACTGCGTCCTGACACGGGCCTTAATCCTAGGATGACCCCTCTGAGGATTTCGAAGATGTCTTTGTGAATCTGAGGTTGATAGCTACGGTCGAGTATATATGCTAATATACGCATGGACTCTGTTTTGCCTATCATGCATTTATTACAGAAGATCTTCAAAATAGTTATGAATATCTCTGTTTTTCATTCGTGAAGCACGTAACTGTCGACATTATTTGATGGTTCAAGGGTAATACGGTATAGTTGCTCTGTTTCCTTGGGCTACAGTGCTCTTTCTTCATTGGTGGCTGTTATGGTGTTGGAGAACACGGGGTTAAGGTAGACGCGTTGGAGGTAGTCTGTACCTGCAGCATGGGGCTTGCTGGCTGCCCTTGTGGGGTAGGAGTTTGTGCAGAGGTAAATAAACAAATAGGCCCAATATTGTGACTGGAACCATATACAAATAATCCACACATAGAGAGAAGAGCTTATGATGACGTTTTGGTCCATCTTGGACCATTCACTAGTGTGACTTGTGAATGATCCAAGACGGACCGAAACGTTTTCATAAGTTTTTCTCTCTCCTATGCGCGGGTTATTTGTGCATTGTGCTGATGTGTTGGGAGCTGACTGAGCAAGACCGTGTCGTTGATGTTTCCTCGGTTTACCTTATCGCTATGGCAAGGAAAATGGCCCTGGGTTCCCTGTTACTGTAGCCTCTTCTGGACTAGGATGCTGCTCAGTAGCGAGGGCTCTACTTGGCGTTGGAGACTGGACAACTGGGGTTTTCCATGATGCCGTGACCTGGAGGGGCCTATACGGCTAGTGTAGGTTCCAGACATGATGCTTCTTGCCGCCGTTCTGACACTGATGTTCCGTAGCCTCATCCGTCCTTGGTCGGGTGAGACCCGCCGCACTTTTCATTAAATTAACATCGGACGCTAAGGTGGTTGTAGCTCTTGTCCTTAAGATGCATCAGTCAATACATACTGAACTCGTTTAGAAGAGATAGACTCAAACATATTTAACATAAATAAAACCATACCCCCGGCCGGGATTGAACCCGCGGTCATATTTGCAATCGTGTCATTACGATTTCTTAAGTCAAGTAACCTAAATAAAACTTTCCCACTATTTTGCACTTAGAATTGGAAACACTGCAACTCCACAATGCTTTTCACTCTCAGCCGTCGGAGAAGCTTCATGCACCGTTTTGGAACTGTCAAAGTTATCAGTCCCATTCGTGGAAACTTGGAAAGGGTTATACAACTCCTGATCATAAGGGCAAGATTCGTGCCAACAGATGCACGAATCCTGCCCTCCTTACTCTACACTAGCGTAGAACATAACTCACGAAATCGTAATGACACGATTGCAAACAAACCATACCACGGGCGGGGATAGAATCCGCGATCAGAGACACTCTCTGATCGCGGATTCTATCCCCGCCCGTGGTATGGTTTGTTTACTAGCGTAGAAAATTTGAAATGATCGGAATAGGCCTTCTCATGTTATGAACGAAATAAAAACGAAATTTTGGAAGAAAAAAAAAAGCCAGTTATACATTCCTATATAAGATTATTATTGTATACAAGTGGATGTCTCACGAAACCGTAATAACACGATTGCAAACAAACCATACCATGGGTGGGGTTTGAACTCGCGGTCAGAGAGTCTCAAAACTACAGACCGTCGCGTTAGCCACTGAACCAGCTAGCTTCTTATTGAAGCTAGCTGGTCCAGTGGCAAACGCGACGGTCTGGAGTTTTGAGATTCTATGACCGCGAGTTCAAACCCCACCCGTGGTATGGCAAGTGGATGTGCTTAGACACCAGTAGTTAAACATCACTACACAAATAACCCACACATAAAAGAGAGAATCTTGCGACGACGTTTCGGTCCGACTTTGTAAATGGTCCAAGTAGGTCCGAAACGTCGTCGTAAGCTTCTCTCTTTTATGTGCGGGTTATTTGTGTATCGTTCCAGTCACGGTATTGTGCCTTTTTTATGTCAGTTATACACCGCCTGAGGAACATGAAGCAATCATGATCGATCTTAGAAAAGGCAGGGTAGCTCCAATACCACAGACCAAAAGCCCTTCACAGAGATAAAATGACCAATTCACTGTCCCTCAAATCAACAGGGTTCAGCAATGCCATTAAAAGTGTAACAATATCCTTTATGTTATTCGAGTTTTAGGTCGTATTATTTTCAATTGAAAAAATGTCAATACGTTCAACATTTAATGGGTATTATTGTCAATCTTGTTTTGCGATTTTAGTGGTTTTATTGATGAAAGATTTATTGCTACCATGAAAAATATTTCTAGCATTTTCATTCTGTCTGTCTTTCTGTCTCATTGTCTTTCTGTCTTTTTAGTCTGTCTGAATGTCGGTCTCTGTGTTTTCTGTCTTTCTGTATGTCTGTCTTATTGTCTGTGTGTTTTTCTGTCTATGTATCTTTCTGCCTGTCTGCATCTCTCTCTCTCTCTCTCTCTCTCTCTCTCTCTCTCTCTCTCTCTCACACATTTTTCATGTTATAATAAATTTTGTATATTGATCATCAAGGAATTCCTGTGATGATTAATTTCGACCTAATTGTTAATGTTAAAAGTGGATCATAAATTTTCAATGAAGTAAATATTTTTTTTTTTATTTTTTTATCGACATAAGAAAGAGTAATATTTATCTTTCACTATCTATGCATCTATCAGTCTGTTTATATATCTGTCTATTTAAGTATTTATCTATCCATTTATCTGTGAATCTGTCTTTTAATCTATCTGTATGTATATCTACACACAGACACATACACAGAGATTCACACACACACACAGACACACACACACACACACACACACACACACACACATACAGACACACACACACACACACATACAGACACACACACAAACACGGTCAGTGAAGAGACGGGGCCAGGAGCTAAGTATCGACCCCTGCCGCCACAATTAGGTGAGTACACACACACACACACACACACACACACACACACACACACACACACACACACACACACACACACACACACACACACACACACACACACCAACAAGGAGGCATACACGACTTTATGCACGGCATATGTCTACCCATCATGGAGTATACAGCACCAATACAGAACTCGTATCTGGTTAAGCTAGTAAACAAGCTGGAAAAGGTGTAAATGTATGCAAAGTTCCAGAGCTGAAGAGTGTGACCGATGAAGAGAAACTAGATGGGCTACTGTAAACCTGACAACAGTATCCCTACAACACTCTTGTCCTCAAAGATTTGTTAAGTTATACCACGAATTAGGGAAAGATCCTAGACTTCACCTTATGAAAATTACTATCGCAAATGTGATAGTATACGAAAATTACTATCGCAAATGTGATAGTAATTATGGACAAGGTATATTATAGTGGAACAATGAACATGTTATTAGAGGACGGGGGTACTTACGTGCCCCTTAAGTCCCAGTTCGAGTCAGTGTTCAGTGAGGCATTGTTGGCTTGAATTATTATTATTATAATCAAGGGGGAAGCGCTAAACCCAGAGGATTATACAGCGCCTGGGGGGGGGATGTATGGAAGGCATTCAGGCTTAATTCGGGGAACTGGAGCACAGATCCAATTCCCTAAATCAAGAGCCCCTCACCAACATCAAGGAACCTTCCTTGAGGGGTGTTGGCTTGAAGACTGACGAAATGAGTTCTCCATACATGAGACAAAATGCTGCAGACATCTCACTGATCTATAATATAACTCATAACTCCATTTGGCTGCGAAAAAGCCATTGATTGTTCGTCCATGCACTCCAAACCATCTCAAACTCTTGCAAGTCCATATTGATCACAAACTGCAAGAAACCCTTTTCATGTGTTTTTATATATTCTATGGATAAGATACCTAGACACTGTAGACATCGTACAATCGTTATAAAACTTCTGACAATACCCCTCTGCACAGCGATAGGCCTGACAAATTAAAATTATAATTATTGTTTAAAACACATAAAAAGGCTGAAAATATTCCATCGAGAAAAGGACACCTCAGGTGAAGACAACAGATACTGATTTTAAACACTGTTTGTTTCCAATCGTGTCATTACGATTTCGTGAGTCATTTAAAGTTTACATTTGCTTGTCTTCTCCTGTCTTTAAAGAACTAGACACATGTGCAACATTTGGGTATCTTTATTGTGGAAAAGCTTCGCCATACAGTGGCTTCATTATTCCGATTCAAAGCTATATGTGGCGAAACGTTTCGACGATAAAGATACCCTAGTGATGGCATCTAAGCCGAAAACACCCTATAGTCTCTTGGTGTCATCGCCGTCTAACGGAAACGGCACACACCACTTTTCCCCGGGTGACGACCTTCCTTCTTCCCAATAGTCTCCTAGGCATCTTCTCAACTGCTCACACGGTCGTCAGGACTAACACCAGACAAGCTTTAGCCTCTTGCTCGTTTGTTCTAGTCGGTGAATTGCCGTTCTACACACCACAGACACGGTAACAAGACTGGGTCTCTGGAGGCGATTGTTATGCATCTCGGAGGTAGCCCCTCCCTCGGTGACGTATTACTGTTTTCTTCATTTAATATTATGTTACCTGTATCTTCATTAGTAGCTACAATGAAGGTACTGTTCTTTATAATATTATCTGGCCTTACTTTAATTAGCTATGTAAATATGTAGGATGTTTCGGTGGACTAAACAACTGGTACAGCTGTTAAGTACCCGACTGACGTTTAGTCACCGACTCCACTCAACCCGAGTGACGTCTGTCTGGGCCCTCGGGTATAGTTCACCCTCACCTTTGGTAGTGGAAGTATCTCGCTTATTGGAGTCAACCTTCTGGCCCCACTTGAGATTCCCTAGTGACCCTCCAGCACCTTGGACGGTATCAGACAGAAGTCTCTCGGACTGAGCGTGCATTATAAGAACATAAGAATGGAGGAACACTGCAGAAGGCCTACTGGCCCATACAAGGCAGGTCCTTATCAAAACGACCTCTACCCAAAGCTACCCAAGAATTAACTCCCGTACCCAATGACACTAATCAAACCCAGCCCCTCCCACTCATATATTTGTCCAATCTCTTCTTAAAGCTACCCAAGGTCCTAGCCTCTATCACCCCACTGGGAAGATTGTTCCACGCATCCACAACTCTGTTAGAAAACCAGTACTTACCTATGTCCTTTCTAAATCTAAATTTATCCAACTTAAATCCATTATTTCTGGTTCTTACCTGGTTCGACACCCTCAATACCTTATTAATATCTCCTTTGTTTATGCCCGTCATCCACTTATACACCTCAATGATATCTCCTCTCATTCTACGTCTCTCCAGAGAGTGAAGATTTAAGGCTTTAAGTCTATCTTCATACGGGAGATTCCTTACACAGTAAATCATTTTAGTCATTCTTCTCTGTATGTTCTCCAATGAGTCTATATCCATCCTGTAGTAAGGAGACCAAAACTGAGCAGCATAATCTAAATGAGGCCTCACCAGTGATGTATAGAGCTGTAAAATAACTTTTGGGCTTCTGTTACTTATACTTCTTGAGATAAATCCAAGTAATCTGTTTGCTTTGTTGCGCACACTTAGGCACGGCTGCCTTGGCTTTAGATTTCTGCTTACCATGACTCCCAAGTCCTTTTCACACTCTGTATGATGAAGCTCTACTTCACCTAGTTTATAGCTTCGAGGGTTATTTTCATTACCAAGGACCAGTACCTTACACTTATCCACATTGAACTTCATCTGCCATTTTTCAGACCAAGACATTAATTTGTCTAAATCCTCCTGCAGTTCATTGCTATCCTCCTCAGAATGAATCATACGGCCTATCTTTGTATCATCAGCAAACTTGCTCATGTCACTCGTAATCCCTTCATCAAGGTCATTAATGTAAATTATGAACAAGAGAAGGCCTAAAACTGATCCTTGTGGAACGCCACTAGTAACTAAGCCCCATTCTGATTTGAACCCATTAATGGAAACTCTCTGCTTTCTATTGGTAAGCCATGCCTCTATCCATGCTAGAACTTTACCTCCTATACCATGAGCTGCCACTTTTCTTAAGAGTCTCTTGTGAGGTACTCTATCGAAGGCTTTACTAAAATCCAAATAAACAATATCATATTCTTTATCACTGTCTACTGCCTCAAATGTTCTATTGAAGAACGTCAGTAAGTTTGTCAGGCAGGAACGACCTCTCGTAAACCCATGCTGAGATTCATTTATCAAGTTATGCTCTTCAAGGTGACTTCTAATAATGTCAGCTATAATTGATTCTAGTAATTTGCCAACTATAGATGTCAGGCTTATTGGACGGTAATTTGAAGGAGTGGACTTATCCCCTGATTTGAATATAGGAACCACATTGGCCATCTTCCACAACTCTGGCACAACACCAGTAAGGATGGATGCATTGAACACACTCGTTAATGGCTGACTAAGTTCCATCTTGCATTCCTTAAGTACCCTGGAAAATAACTCGTCGGGCCCCGGGGACTTATTTTGCTTCAGTTTGTCTATCTGTTTGATAACCATGTCCCTCGTGACAGTAATATTAGTCAATTTGAATTCGTCAGGAACTGAATAATTGTTAATTTCTGGAATCTCATTTATGTCTTCCTGTGTAAAAACTGACAAAAAATAGTCATTAAATATGGAACACATTTCCAGTTCGTTATCCGTCAGCTGTCCATTCCCAATTTTCAGAGGTCCTACTTTTTCCTTAACCTTCGTCCTATACACTTGAAAGAACCCCTTTGGATTGGTCTTTGATTCATTAGCAACTCTAATTTCATAGTCACGTTTAGCCTTTCTAATCCCCTTTTTTACTTCTCTTTTAAGCTGAACATATTGGTCAGTAAGGTTAGCCTCTCCCCTTCTGATACGCCTATATATTCCCCTTTTCTTCCCTAATAAATGCTTTAGCCTCCTGTTAACCCATTTGGGATCGTTATAATCAGATCTAATTTCTCTCTGGGGAATGTATATACTCTGAGCACGGTGTACATTATTAAGAAAAGAATCATAAACGCAGATCCCTTCGTAATCATAAGTATGATCATAGTCAATAGAATCATTAGCTAGATAACCCCAATCAAGATTTGACATGTGTTCCCTAAGTCCATTATAATCGGCAGAACGAAAATCAGGGATTTTTACTGTATTATTATTTTTCCTGTATTCCCAGTTAATGCTAAAAGTGATGGATTTGTGATTACTTGCGCCAAGCTCTTCAGTGATTTCCAGATTATTTACGAGTGTTTCCTTATTTGACAAGACTAGGTCAAGCAAATTATTACCCCTGGTAGGCTCTGTTACACACTGCTTCAGAAAACAGTCTTGAACTGTTTTCATAAAGTCACTGGACTCCAGATTACCGGTCAAAGAATTAAAGTCAATTTGACTAAAGTTAAAATCCCCTACAATCACTATGTTATTGTGTCTAGAAGCCCTAACAATTTCATCCCAAAGAAGTCTCCCTCTATCGTGATCCAAGCCTGGAGGTCGGTATATTACACCTAGAATTAGCTTTTCTTGACCTTCTACAAATTATACCCAAACAGATTCTGTTACTGTTCCATCTATTTTTATACCTGTTTTTATGCAACAGTTAATATTTTCTCGAACATATAATGCAACTCCTCCCCCCTTCCCACAACATCTATCCACATGGAACAACTTAAACCCTTGAATATTACACTCAGCAATCATATCCCGACTCTTTAAATCATACCACGTTTCAGTTAATGCAATGACATCGAAGTTCCCAGCACATGCTATCAAACGTAGTTCATTAATCTTATTTCTTGCACTTCGACTGTTAGCATAAAATACCATTATATGTTTTTTCTTCTGCACATTTTTCCTATTCATCTTTGTTTTTACACAATTTCTGAAATTATCATTACCCAGAGTTACTCCATGACAGTTACTATTAAGATTCTTAATATCAGAGCATAAGTCAATATATCCATACTCATTTTTTATCATTTCTAAACCCATACCTCTAACTAATCCTAGTTTAAAGTCCTGACAACCCCCTCAACTGAGCTAGCAAGAAAACCCACACCTGCCCTGGATAAGTGAACCCCATCCCTGGCATACATGTCATTTCGGCCATAGAAGTGTTCCCAGTTGCATTATCCTTAGTGTTTATCCAGCCAGCAATTAATACCAATTGCTCTGGACAACCATTCATTTCCAACACCCCTTCTTGGCAAAATGCCACATATAACAGGGCGCCCCCCCTTCTTCCTAATTATGTCTATTGCTGTCCTGAACCTTCTAAGTCCTCACTTCTGCGCTTGCCTACATCATTGCCTCCAGCACTGAGGGAGATGATGGGATTGATCCCATTACCGTTCATGATGTTGTCAAGCCGGCTAACAATGTCCTCCATCGCAGCCCCAGGAGAGCAAACTCTCTGTCTCCTACTCCTGTCCTTCAAGCAGAAAGCCCTATCCATATATCTAACCTGGCTATCCCCAACAACAACAATATTCTTACCTTCTTTGGTGTCGTTTGTAGTGGCGCTCCCAGTAGTCGATTCACATTAGTCGGGTAGCACCGAGAATGCATTGGATGTTTCCACAACAGTTTCTACAGCAGTCTCTTTCTTCTTCGTCGTCTCTACCTTTCCATTCGTCTTCTTGATCGTCAACTTTGTCTCATGCTGTCCAGCCACTGTCCACGTTCCCTTCTTGACCTGAGGACTAAATTAAATATCTTGTGATAATAGAGCCATTCAGTATTTTAATCATACCCAGGAATCTCTGTACTCCTTTCCTCAGATTGCAGCTCCTCTCACCGAGCTTACTAGTAGCATTTGTTACAAAAAACGCGATTCTAAAAGCTTAGAGATCTCCAGTGAACACTAGAAGGGCAGTCCTTTCTAGTGTTCACTGGAGATCTCTAAGCTTTTAGAATCGCGTTTTTTGTAACAGTGTACAATCTTATTAAGTGAACCCAGTGTAAATTTCTAATGAGTACACTGTTTTACGGTGCAACTTTTTAAAGAAATATTATAAAACCCTTCTGTGGCTTATTAAGAAAACTAAATGAAAACCAGAAAGAAGCATCACAAATTATTTCCTACTGAATCCTTGGAAAATTTCGTTTAGAACAAGATATTCAGTTCCGTTCATTTGTGGCTAATAAGGGCAAAATAGGCTTAAGTATTTCCCTAAAAACAACAACGACGGACCATAAATTAGACACATGTGCAACTCTTGGGTATCTTTATCGAGGAAACGTTTCGCCACACAGTGGCTTCATCAGTCCATACAAAGGAGAATCTTGAAGAACAGGAGGAGAATGAGGTAATCAGTCCCTCAACCTTGAGTCGATGTGGTCAGTCCATCAATCTTGAATAGAATTGATGGACTGACCACATCGACTCAAGGTTGAGGGACTGATTACCTCATTCTCTTCCTGTTCTTCAAGTTTCTCCTTTGTATGGACTGATGAAGCCACTGTGTGGCGAAACGTTTCCTCAATAAAGATACCCAAGAGTTGCACATGTGTCTAATTTATCAACATGTCGGTTCTCTGAACCATTCATCTACAAACGACGGACCACCTAACTTACTATACAAACAGTGAGAAAAATCTGCGTGCGTCTCGCCTGATAAAGATGCGTATATGTGTGATTTATAAATTTGTCGGTTTAACCCTTAAACGGCCCAAACAAATCGACGTTCAAATTCGTAGTCCTACAAAAGTAGATCTATTTTTTTTACATATTTTCAAATATAACAAAAAAAAATGTAGATAAAATTTTTTTTTTACATGTTTTCAAAGGTAAAACAAAAGAGAAGATCTACATTTTTTTACATACTTTCAGATGTTGAAAAAACGTATATATACGTTTGGACCGTTTAAGGGTTTTAATGATCCATTTATCTACACTCGCCTGACGAAGGGAACTCTCCTAGGCCCCTAGGAATGTGTTAATATACTTTGTTTTGAAGTTTTCTAAGACTCTTCACATTTTTAACTTGCTAGAAAAAGGTCTTTCGTATTTTCTATGTTAGTTCACATTCTAATAAACTAACCTGAGAAGAAAAGCAAGGTCTTGTGTTTTTGTTTTTTTTAACTACAAAAGTTGACATCTTCCAGTATTGTATGTTAGCAAAAATTTACTTTGCATAAATTCATAAAGATTCTAAGCAAGATGTCGGCTTAATGATGATGTTGATAATATTATTATTATTACAGGCCCGGTGGCCTGGTGGCTAAAGCTCCCGCTTCACACACGGAGGGCCCGGGTTCGATTCCCGGCGGGTGGAAACATTTCGACACGTTTCCTTACACCTGTTGTCCTGTTCACCTAGCAGCAAATAGGTACCTGGGTGTTAGTCGACTGGTGTGGGTCGCATCCTGGGGGACAAGATTAAGGACCCCAATGGAAATAAGTTAGACAGTCCTCGATGACGCACTGACTTTCTTGGGTTATCCTGGGTGGCTAACCCTCCGGGGTTAAAAATCCGAACGAAATCTTATCTTATCTTATCTTATAGCGAGCTCAGGAGATTTGTTGACGCTAAGTTCAAGACTTTTTCGGTTCTTCTCATTCCGAAAACTATTTACGGTAAAGACCATTTTTTTTCCCTTTTACCGGCAGCTGGCAACCTCTTACAAAGAAATACAGTGGACCCCCGCATAACGATCACCTCCGAATGCGACCAATTATGTAAGTGTATTTATGTAAGTGCGTTTGTACGTGTATGTTTGGGGGTCTGAAATGGAATAATCTACTTCACAATATTCCTTATGGGAATAAATTCGGTCAGTACTGGCACCTGAACATACTTCTGGAGTGAAAAAATATCGTTAACCGGGGGTCCACTGTACTTCACTTTGTTGTTCCAGCTTTAATAAGCATACAAAATATGTAAGAAATCTACGTCATTTGAAAAAAAATATATTAAAATATATTTCGCGTGAGTGGTTAATCACTTGGGTTTAGAATGCGACTTTTCGCTTGTACCTTTTCGCTACGTGAAGCATAACCTTTCGCCACTTTAAACTCTAAATTCCTTCTCCTGGGGTTTTTAGTAGTTTCAAAGAGGGTTAAACACTTGGTCGGTGATCAGGATAAAGTTCGCGTATAACTGTCACCTGAATCCTGATGATAGCCTCTGGCTGTCATAAGAAGAGATCCTGTGTTTATCTTCCATACTGAAAATTTCTGTGCCTACTTTTGATTTTCTTGTTTGAGTTTCGTAATTCCTTTGGCTGATGACCTGGGTGTAGTTTAAATGGCGCATATCGTCCTGATCTAGATTTACATCAGCAGTGGAATGGGTACGAGATTGAGATAAATATTCCATTTAGTGTTTCAGAGCATTTAATGTGATCCCGTCTATATAAGTCCAATCATCAATATGCCTTGAACGTGTAAAATTTACCCTCATAATTTATGTATACTGCTCATTCACATCTAATATACAATTGAATCGCACTATATCACGATGAATCTGAGGGATATTTACTAGACTGTCATCTACGCCACCAAGGTATAGAGCGGCGTGGAAAAAGGCATTTATGTACCACTTGTGGGGAATGTTTCCTCAAATAAATGATATGAACTGTACATAAGTGTGTTTTTCCACATCTTGTCTGTATCACCGTACCATTTTTCACATGAAATAGCGCCACGTGCAGAGCGTTCCAGTACGCTTGTTCAGATCTATTACCTGAGTCTAAGGGAATTGTCGATGTCTTTCGTCATACCCACCATTAATGGAGCCAAGAGACCATCATACCGATTGCTATATTGAAGTGTGAACAAAATTGGATTATACGCGAAGAGCAAGGATAAGATCGTTTATCCGATCCTGGATTATGCTCGCTGACCAGTCTCACACGATGACACGTTCCCAATTTCGTTTCCTCCAGACGATAGCCAAGGTTCTATGGAAGGCCCCCCCTCAAGGGAGGTTCCTTGATGCTGGTGAGGGGCTCTTGATCTAGGGAATTGGATCTGTGCTCCGGTTCCCTGAATAGTCTGAATACCTTCCATCCGCCCCCCAACATGCGCTGTATAATCCTATGGAAAACGAAATTGAAAGAGGAAGTGCGACTGGCAGACATCCAGGACCCTCTAGCGCTGCGATGCTGAGTTCATATCCGAAGAGAACTTGGAGCATAAGACATATTCATGACGTGAGTTGAATGATCATGCTAGAAAACATACTGCCAGGGTGGCTGACACACTGCTAAGTTCAATGACACTTTGCTATGTTAAATACCACATTGTCAGGCAGCATGACAGCTGTTGAATGATACTGTCAGGTTGACTGAAACTGTCAAGTTGAATGACACTGACAAGTTGACAGTACAGCTTCTTGCTTCGAGACTGTCTTGAGAAGAACGTTCTGGTATATCACTCGCGGAAACGAAATAAAAAATTTGGCGACGTTGTTGACAGCAGACGATCCACTCTGCTGTTGACACGATACCAATAGAATTTTCAAGAACTTGGCACTGAAATACACGACAACTAACTGGCATCTGTGTTCATCGAATCGTCAAAGCGATGCATTAAAGCTGTTCTCCTGCATATCGGGAATGTAAAGCTGTGCATGTCGGTCGCCCACTCTGCGACTCCGTTCATCTAAAGGAGACGTACAATAGCATGAAAATATGTAATCGAATATAGTGTTTATCATCAGAATAAAGTAAATAAAAATTGTCTTGGTGATCTCAGAGTTATTGGTATGTTAATGGACATACAAAGAGTATTCATGAAATGTTATTTGCTATGCCCAGTCGTGTTAATGCATATCATTTGATAAGCTCGCTTGCTAGCGTACTCAGCTCACACGTTATGGTTCGTGGTTCGATCCTCGACGGGCAGAAACATTAGGACACTTAATACACTTGCTCTCCCTATTCAACTATCAGTATAATAGGTACCTGGGTGTTAGCCGACTGGTGTGGGTCGCAACTTAGGGACAATATTTACTTAATTTCCCCGAAATGCTCTGCCTAACAAGGGGCCTGCTATTTAATAATATGTTATCGATGTCAGCTAGGCCTATATACGTCGTACATGTACTTGTAGAAATAAAAAAATGAAAACTGGTAGCAAAGAATCATATAGGACACACAGATAACCCACACATAGGAGAGAGGAGCTTACGACGACGTTTCGGTCCGACTTGGACCATTTACAAAGTCGTAAGGTTCTCTCTCCTGTATGTGGGTTATTTGTGTATTATTCCATTCATGGTATTGTGCCTTTTTTTCTCTATTCATATATGAGCCAGGAACGAGAAGTGTTCAGTGTGTTGTATTCAATGATTTGCCTGTCACCTCTCCACATTAAGCTCAGTTTTATGAAAAACTTTTTTTTAAGCTCTGAGGAAGGCGAATTCAAGATTATTTCAATAAATTTGTCAGAAGTCCAAAAAAAGTCAATGCTGGGTAAATTAAAATAGAAAACATTTGTTGGCCAACAAATCGGGGAGGTTCTAGAGGATAGGCCTTTGTATTTTTCTTCTTGGGCACTCCCAGGAAAATGCGAATTTCTAAATGTATTTCTTATGAGTGGATAGAGTATCTCAATGTAAGGGAAATGATCCTATATAAATGGATTTCTAAAAATAAGTTTTCGTTCAATTGCCAATAATCGACGACTATGTGTAAGTGGTCCCGCCCGTTAAGCGTCAAATTTTGAATGTTGCAAATTTGCAATTGTTAATAAAACACCAAATAAGTACTTTTCTAATTTATTATACAAATAGATAATATCAAAACATAAATAGAACTTGTTTTCAAACATTTTGTAAGTATAAAAAAATATAAAAATGACCCAAAAAGGAACATGGACACATTGCAAGGGATAAAACTTTCAAGTCCCATTTTCCTGAATTTTCTGAGAAAGAACAATCATTCTTGATCACTAATTGCTACAATGAAAGGCTATGAAACAATTTCTTTGCTTCTTGATGCATAGATTTACTTTGCATATGGTACAGGAAATTGAGGATGTGACATGATTTTTCTTTGTCAGGGTACTCGTTGATCATAATGCCTTTCTTTTTCTAGGTAATTTAGACTGTTTGGATGGCCTATCTTCCTGCTCCTCATCACTAAACACCTCTGCATCTGGTGGCAAATATTAATCATCACCGTAAAGCAATTCCAGGTCATCTGGCTCTGGATCTGAGTCATTTTCCTCCAAAACGCGGAGATACTTGGACTTCTTTTTGGAGGAACCACCATAAAACAATTTCTCATTGCTCTGGAAGGACAATTAGTGTTCTGTACATACCCAGACCATTACAGAATTCATATGTGCATTAGAATTTTTTTTTATAGATATTTATTTACTGAAATTGCTAATTGGGCCTTGACAGGCAGGACCGTGTGTGTAGTCTTTTTCTTTGCATATTTTCAGTTGTATGGTGCACTCATTATGCTTTACATAACTTCAAATATATATCAAAATATGCCTAAACTATTCATTTACAAACTAGACACAAAAATCAGTACTTACTAACATTGCAGAGGGTAAAATCTAAGAGTATGTGAGTGTCACTCGAAGAAAAAAAAGGCTCTCGGTGACGCCAATGGGAAGTGAGCAGAAGCCATCGCCACTTATCTGGAGCGACTCACAGAAGGCTTGTGATTGATCAGAAATAGAGAACAGGAATCCAGATGCGTGGTAGGAGTAGGAAGACATGCACAAAAAAACGTGTTCAAGAAAGAGCACACTTGGTCCCGAGCCACATTAGGCTGTGGAAGGCGAATTCAAGATTATTTTCATAAATATGCAAGAAATCCCCAAAAAATCGATGCTTGGTAAATTAAATTGAAAACATTTGTTGGCCAACAACCTCTTAAAGGGGGGCTCCTTGGCGTGGTGAAGAGGATCTTGGTCTCTGAGGAATTAGACCTGTTGGTCTCCTTCCTCAGACCGAACCTAATTACCCCCCAATCCCCCCTTCCCTACCCCATCCTCCCCATTCTCACTTTTTCCTTTCGTCCTCCTCATCCCCGTCCCTCCCTTATTCCCTTCCTTTGTTTGGCCTTTGGGATTCTTCCCACATGCCTACTGGTTCCTAGGTAGGGGGAAGGGTACCAGAGTCAATTCCATTCCATTGAGGTTCTTGGTGGTGGTGTAGTTTGCCATGGAATCTGGATCGCCTGGGGATATCCCGTTCCCTCTCCGGTCTTCTGGGGGGTGGCTTTGGGTGTCTTTCGGGCGACGGGTGTATCTCTGGAAGCCACCTTTTGGATTCTGGGGGTGGTGGCCGAAGGAGGTATGCTTTGTGGCGAATATCCGGCCGCCCTCTATTTTGTCCACCGAGGTACCTCGGCAGATGTGAGGTTGCTACCCTGGATTGCTGGTTTACTGGCATGAAGGGTAAGGTATGGCATGGGTTCCATGCCGCATCTGCACTACTTGCGGTGTTGAGGTCCTCTTGGGCGTGGAGGCGATTTCCAGCCCTTTCATTCCTCCTAGGAACTATTCCTCCCCATTCCCCCTTTTTCTTTTTTTTTCTTTTTATTTTCTTTTTTTTTTTTTTTCTTAAAAACAAAAAGAAAGTAACCTAACCATGGAAGCCCTAATCCATGAACCTGCTACCCCTGGGCCCCTTACTGATACTGCATCCCGTTCTGACCCTGCCTCGTTTTTTGACCACTCTTTGGATACTCCTGATGCCCCTGTACCTCTTGCTGGTGCTGTTTCATCACCAGCTTCAGATACTGGGGTCTCGACTGACTCCTCCGATTTGTCTGACCTCAGCCCTCCTTTGACTATGCTTCCTGCCTCTCCCTCTATGGTGTGGCAATTTTCGAATCGTCAGCCCGTCCCATGTCAAACCAACTCTGGTCCCACTTCTGAACGCCAACGACAATCTCCTGATGATGCTCCTTCGTTACCTTTCCATTCTACTCGGAAAAGACCGACACGTCATGCACTCCCTCTCCACGCTCAGTTTCGGACCACACAATGGACTAAATTCTTTACTTTAAGACCGACTTCTACTGCCTATCTTTCCGACCATAGTATTGGCAAAGTGCTCCTACGCCATGTTGGTAGAGATATTTCATTTCATGCTCTCAAGAGCGGTATGCGCATCGTCACTGTCCAGAATGCTACCCAAGCTCATGAACTTTCTCTCCTTTCGCATATCGATACTGCTACTATCACTACTGAAAAACATCTTTCTCTCAATTCTTGTAGTGGTACTGTCATTCTGCCCAATACCATAGTCCAACAGAATTTCCAGACATGTGGCACTGACATTCTTGAACAGCTGGAACTCCAGGATCTCCCAATCCTCAAAGTAGACACTTATGCCCTTCCTGCCCGCGGGCGGAGACGATACCCTTGCAATGTGGCTCGATTAACTTTCGACAGCCGTGAACTCCCGTCCTCTGTTTGTCGCAGGACATCGGTTACAAGTTCGAAAGGTGATCCCTACACCACAACAGTGTAGAAATTACTGACATTTTGGTCACCCAGCGAAATATTGCAGATCTATAGCTGAATGCCCAGTCTGTGGTGCCGACGACCATTCTAATACGTCTTCCAGTCGACCTCCCTCTTGCCTTTTTTGTCATGAGGCTCACCCTTTGTACTCTCGCTGTTGCCAGGTCTACTTAAATGAGCATGAAATCCGTTGCCTCAAAGAAGCAGAAGATCTTCCTTATGCTATGGCAGTTTCTCATCTCAGCATCCAAGGGAGACTACCCCATGTTTCTTATTCTCGTATTTCAAATCGTCCCCCCACTTTTGAGGTCCCATCTACTGCAGCCTCCTCTGTTGTTACCCCTCCCATAGTCACTTCTGTATCTAATTCTTTTGCTGTCCTTGGCTCAGACGTCCCTACTTCAACACCTCAGTCTGTTCTGACATCTTTGAGTTCTCACTCAAAAGCCCCGGTATCGACAAGATCTTGTACGACACCTACCAATCGCCCCTCTACTTCTCAGAAATCCAAAAAATCCCCTTTGCTCAAATCTTCCTTGCCCCCTCCTTCCCTATTCTGCCCCCACATTTTACCTTTCCAGTCTCTGTACCTGGTTCTTCCCCTCTCACTGGCTCTATTATAAGTGTGGAGGTTCACCCTTCTCCTCGTTCTGTGCCTCCCTCCCAGGTTTCTGCCTCTTCTGTCCCCTCCCACACTTCTCCAGTTCCCAAGACGCTTTCGTTCCCCCCTACTTTAGTACAGTCCATTACTGTCCCAATCTTTACTCGCCCTCCTCCTTCTATCTCCAATATTCAATGGACGCTGATCCACCTCCTGTTCCTTCTCTTCCCTCTCCTCCATCTCCCCAACTCCATTCTTCGTAACGCTCCGTTAATTCACTGCTTGAACGTCTTCTGATGCCACCGCACGTAGACTTTCCTAACCCCTCTAGTCCGTAGGTGCCCTTCCCTATGGATTCCTGGTAGTATTTTCCTCGTTGCCGATCATGGCCTATTTACAGTGGAATATCCGTGACCTCAGGGGTAATCGAGGTGAGCTTCAGATGTTGCTTTCCAGGTTTTTCCCTGTTGGTGTTTGCTTAAAAGAACCAAAATTGCACTCAGCTGCTTTCCAACCTATCTCAGGCTATAATTTATTGTATTTTTCTGATCCTTTCTCAGATGGGACCTTTAATGAAAGTGCCCTTCTTCTATGCAATGATATTCCATACTGTCAATTTGTCCATACCTCGCTGCATTACACTGCAGCCCATATCCACTTGAATAAGTGGTTTACAATATGTTCTTTATATCTCTCTCCTTCTCGGGCATATTCTATCCCAGATTTTGCCTTTCTTGTTTCATCCTTACCACCACCACCACTTCTGTTACTTGGCGATTTTAATGCCCACCATTTCCTCTGCGGGGGGGGGGGGGGGGTCTCATTGTGACTCACGTGGCATCCAGTTGGAGACTTTTCTCGACTCTCACCCCCTCCATGTTTTAAATACGGGTACTCCCACCCATTTTGATCCTCGTACTCATACTCTCTCTTGCATCGATCTATCGGTCTGCTCTTCCTCCACTGCACTAGACTTTGCCTGGTCTGTTCTACCGGACTTGCATGACAGTGATCATTTTCCAATTATTCTTACTTCTCCTTCATATTCACCTTCATCTTCATAGACTCTATAACCCCACTCGGTAGATCATCAGATGCAGCATTCTCCACCTGACCTCAGCATTCTGAACCTGACTATAAATACTTGCGTACCTTCCACCCCAGGTAGATCTGTTTTTGACATGAAAAAACCCACTGTGTGGGCGAAACGTTGTAAAAAAAGGACCACATTAAACTGCATATGTTTATATTTCCATTGTGTCGGTATTTTATACCATTTATTTCCATTGCAAACCCTCTTGAAATTTCCATTGAATTTGACACTCAACTGGTCCGTATTTCCTGGGGGCTCCATTTATGCCCCTCGTTTCTTTCCTCAATGTCTGCCAGAGTTAGTACTCTTGGACTTATCTTCTCTCAGAGAATAGTATAATGTGCCTTTTACACTTCGGGAACTGGAGGCAACACTCTCAGCTTGCCGATCATCGGCAGCTGAGCCTGACGACATTCATATTTGGATGTTACAACATTTACATCTTATTTGGTCACAAGGAGTTCTTCCCCAGCTGTGGAAATCTGCCATTTTTCTCCCTTTCTGCAAGCCTGGTACTACGGGACATGATGCCTCCCACTATCGTCCCATTGCTCTTGCTAGTGCAGTTTGCAAAGTGATGGAACGTCTGGTAAATCGACGTTTAATGTGGTATTTAGAGACACACAACAGTCTCTCCGCTAGTCAATATGGCTTTCGTAAGGGACGTTCTACCATAGACCCCTTACTACGCTTGGATACATATGTTCGTAATGCCTTTGCGAATAACCACTCAGTTATTGCCATATTTTTTGACCCTGAGAAGGCATATGACACAACTTGGAGGTATAATATTTTGGCCCAAGCCCACTCCTTAGGCCTCCGAGGCAATCTACCATCCTTCCTTAAGAACTTTTTAACTGACAGACATTTCCGTGTTCGAGTCAATAATGTGCTCTCCCCGGACTTCGTCCAAGCTGAAGGTGTCCCTCAGGGATGTGTTCTGAGCACAACGCTTTTTCTCCTTGCTATAAATGATTTGGCCTCTGTTCTTCCATCCAATATTTGGTCATCACTCTATGTAGATGACTTCACTGTTGCTTGTGCAAGCGCTGACTGACACCTCATTACAGTTTCTCTCCAGCATGTGGTCGACCGTGTTTCCAATTGGGCCACCAAGCATGGGTTTAAATTTTCCAGTACGAAAACTCGCCAAATTACTTTCACTAGACGCTCTGTCATCTCCGATCATCCTTTGTACCTCTATGGCTCCCGTATCCATGAACGTGATACAGTCAGGTTTCTAGGCCTTCTCTTTGACCGTAGGTTATCCTGGAAACCTCACATTACCTCTCTGAAGGCAACTTGTCACAGCCGGCTGAACCTTCTTAAAACCCTTGCTCATCTTTCATGGGGAGCTGATCGTCGAACTCTGCTTCGCCTACATTCAGCCCTCATTTTATCGAAACTCGATTATGGTGACCAGATCTATTCAGCAGCCTCTCCTGCTACTCTCTCTAGCCTTAACCCTATCCATCACCAAGGATTACGTTTATGCCTTGGTGCTTTTCGCTCTTCCCCTGTTGAGAGCCTCTATGCAGAAGCGAATGTTCCATCCTTGTCTGATCGCCGTGATGCCCATTGCCTTCGCTACTATGTGCGCTCTCACGATCTCCGCAATCCTTCCATTTATAGAAAGGTCACTGATATTAGACATTCTTTTTTTTTCCGCCGCCCCTGTTTGCTCCGTCCCTTCTCTCTTTGCCTACATTCGCTCTTGTCTTCCCTTCAGTTACCACCTTTATATGTTCAAGTAGCATCTCACTTTTCCCTACCCCCCTGGGAAGTTCCAGCTGTTCGGGTCTGTTCTTCCTCACTCCCTTGCTCGAAAGCCCAACTGCCTATGGTGGCTTCCCGCTCTTTTTCTTGACCACTTCCACTCTCAATCTCATGCCATCGCAGTGTACACAGATGACTCTAAGTCTACTGATGGCGTCGGATTCGCAGCAGTGTTTCCAGAAAGCATCGTGGGAGGGCATTTACTATCTTCGGCTAGCATTTTTACTGCTGAATTATATGCCATTCTTGCAGCACTTATTCGAATCGCATCTATGCCTGTGTCATCATTTCTGGTTGTCTCAGACTCCCTTAGCGCTCTACAGGCTATACGGAAATTTGATACACCTCACCTCTTAGTTCTCCGTATCCAACTTTGGCTACGCCGTATCTCTACCAAGCATAAAGATATTGTTTTTTGTTGGGTCCCTGGTCATGTTGACGTACAGGGCAATGAACAGGCAGACACTGCTGCGCGGTCAGCAGTACATGACTACCAATTTCATATAGTGGTGTTCCATTTCCGGACTATTTTGCTGTAATAGCTACCTTCACATCCGTTGGCAACAACGTTGGTCAACTCTACTCGGTAACAAACTTCATTCTATTAAGCCGAGCATAGGTTACTGGCCGTCTTCTTGTCATCAGTGCCGAGGTTGGGAGACTACTCTCTCCCGCCTTCGCATTGGCCACACTCGTCTTACTCATGGGTATCTCATGGAGAGGCACCCTGTTCCTCTCTGAGAAGTGTCAAGTTTCCAGTATCAATTAGCCACATTCTGTTAGACTGTCCTCTCTATCAATGAGCACGCAGAATTTACCTCCAACGTCGTCTTCGTTCTACTACTCTCTCTTTAACTTCCCTTCTTGCTGATGGACCCTTCTTTAATCCTGACTCTCTCATTGACTTCTTGAGGACGACTGATTTACTCCACAAACTCTAATGATGATACCTTTTGCATTCCCCTCAGCCCTTTCTACCCTTTCACCATCCACTGCCCCGCTGTTCTCCGTAACCTATTACTCGTCCATCTCCCTTTTACCACCTGATACCCTCGCTTCCTTCCTGCTCTGCAGCACTGTATAGCCCATGTGGTTTAGTGCTGTGAAAAAAATACTCAGTGTATTAACATTAAACCATACCACGGGTGGGGTTAGAACCCACGATCAATGAGCCACAAAACTTCAGACTGTCGCGTTTGCCACTGGACCACTGGCGACGGTCTGGAGTTTTGTGACCCTCTGATCACGGGTTCTAACCCCATCCGTGGTATGGTTTGTTTGCAATCATGTCATTACGATTTAGTGAGTCATATTAACATTAATAAAAAAAATACCAGAGCTTAAAATGTTTGTGGAAACTTTGAGTTACTACACATCTCCAGTAAACAGCAATAGAACCCGGAATCTTCTCTATATACTGCAAATAAAGAAATTGTCATATGTTCTTCAAAATACATTAATTGCATTCACGTTTAAGTTAATAAAAAAAAAAAAACTTAGCGACGTGTGTGACAAGCAGTGTGAACACATCTCATGTGTCACTAGTGGTCTGGGGATTAGTCACTAGTGGCGTTCCACAAGGATCAGTTTTAGGCCCTCTCTTGTTCATAATTTACATCATTGGCCTTGGTGAAAGGATTACGAGTGACATGAGCAAATTTGATGATAATACAAAGATAGGCTGGATGATTCATTCTGAGGAGGATAGCAATGAACTCCAGGAGGATTTGGACAAATTAATGTCTTGGTCTGAAAAATGGCAGATGAAGTTCAATGTGGATAAGTGTAAGGGACTAGACCTTGGTAATGAAAACAACCCTCGAAGCTATAAGCTAGGTGAAGTAGAGCTTGATCATACAGAATGTGAAAAAGACTTGGGAGTCATGGTAAGCAGTAACCTGAAGCCAAGACAGCAGTGCCTCAGTGTGCACATCAAGGCTAACAGATTACTTGGATTCATCTCAAGAAGTATAAGTAACAGTAGTGCAAAAGTTATTTTACAGCTCTATACATCACTTGTGAGGTCTCATTTAGATTATGCTGCTCAGTTTTGGTCTCCTTACTACAGGATGAATATAAACTCATCAGAGAACATACAGAGAAGAATGACTAAATGATTTACTGTGTAAGAAATCTCCCGTAGGAAGATAGACTTAAAGCTTTAAATCTCCATTCTCTGGAGAGACGTAGAATGAGAGGAGATATCACTGAGGTGCATAAGTGGATGACGGGCATAAACAAAGGAGATATTAATGAAGTACTGAGGGTGTCGAACCAGGTAAGAACCAGAAATAATGAATTTAAGTTGGATAAATTTAGATTTAGAAAGGACATAGGTAAGTACTGGTTTTCTAACAGAGTTGTAGATGCGTGGAACAATCTTCCCAGTGGGGTGATAGAGGCTAGGACCTTGGGTGGCTTTAAGAAGAGATTGGACAAATATATGAGTGGGAGGGGCTGGGTTTGATTGGTGTCATTGGGTACGGAAGTTAATTCTTGGGTAACTTTGGGTAGAGGTCGTTTTGATAAGGAGCTGCCTTGTATGGGCCAGTAGGCCTTCTGCAGTGTTCCTCCAATCTTATGTTCTTAAAGACCTTCAGGCTAACATGACTCACGAAATCGTAATGACACGATTGCAAACGCGACGGTCTGGAGTTTTTGAGACTCTCTGACCGCGGGTTCAAATCCCGCCCGTGGTATGGTTTACCTTCAGGCTACCAAGGTTTCAGGAATGAATGATACCAGACTACTGTTGGACGGGGCAGCTCGACATAAGAACATAAGAATGTAGGAACACTGCAGAAGGCCTACTGGCCCATACGAGGCAGGTCCTTATCAAAACGACATCTACCTAAAGCTACTCAAGAAACAACTCCCGCACCCCCCAACACCAATCAAACCCAGCCCCTCCCACTCATATATTTGTCCAGTCTCTTCTTAAAGCTACCCAAGGTCCTAGCCTCTATCACCCCACTGGGAAGACTGTTCCACGCATCTACAACTCTGTTAGAAAACCAGTACTTACCTATGTCCTTTCTAAATCTAAATTTATCCAACTTAAATCCATTATTCCTGGTTCTTACCTGGTTCGACACCCTCAGTACTTTATTAATGTCTCCCTTGTTTATGCCCGTCATCCACTTATACACTTCAATGATATCTCCCCTCATTCTACGCCTCTCCAGAGAGTGGAGATTTAAGGCTTTAAGTCTATCTTCATACGGGAGGTTCCTTACACAGTAAATCATTTTAGTCATTCTTCTCTGTATGTTCTCTAATGAGTCTATGTCCATCCTGTAGTAAGGGGACCAAAACTGAGCAGCATAATCCAAATGAGGCCTCACTAGTGATGTATAGAGCTGCAAAATAACTTTTGGACTTCTGTTACTTATACTTCTTGAGATAAATCCAAGTAATCTGTTGGCCTTGTTGCGCACACTGAGGCACTGCTGTCTTGGCTTTAGATTTCTGCTTACCATGACTCCCAAGTCTTTTTCACATTCTGTATGACCAAGCTCTACTTCACCTAGATTATAGCTTCGAGGGTTATTTTCATTACCAAGGGCAAGTACCTTACACTTATCCACATTAAACTTCATCTGCCATTTCTCAGACCAAGACATTAATTTGTTCAAATCGTCCTGGAGTTCATTGATATCCTCCTCAGAGTGAATTATACGGCCTATCTTTGTATCATCAGCAAACTTAGTCATGTCACTAGTAATCCCTTCATCAAGGTCATTAATGTAAATTATGAACAAGAGAGGGCCTAAAACTGATCCTTGTGGAACGCCACTAGTGACTAATCCCCATTCAGATTTCACTCCATTAATGGTAACTCTCTGCTTTCTATTGGTAAGCCATGCCTCAATCCATGCTAGAACTTTACCTCCTATACCATGAGCTGCCACTTTTCTTAAGAGTCTCTTGTGAGGTACTCTGTCGAAGGCTTTACTAAAATCCAAATAAACAATATCATATTCCTTATCACTGTCAACTGCCTCAAATGTTCTATTGAAGAACGTCAGTAAGTTTGTCAGGCAGGAACGACCTCTCGTGAATCCATGCTGAGATTCATTTATCAACACATTCATTTATCGACACACCAAACAAAGATTATGAAGGTACACTGGCACTCTCAGTAAAGAAAAAGGCACAATACCGTGACTGGAACAGTACACAAATAACCCGCATATACGAGAAAGAAACTTCATGGCGACGCTTTGGTCGCCATAACTAGTAAATTGTACAAGTCGGACCAAAATCTCGTCAACAGGTTTCTTTCTGCTATGTGCGGATTTTGTGTATTGTTCTCCGTAAAGTGTTAACATGTTATAATTGTTAAGTGAAGTATTAAGTGACCACTTTAAGGTGTGATTTATTACATCGTAAATCTCGCTATAGTTTAAAAAAAAAAGGGTACAAAATAAAAACATATTTCCAATTAGCCTTTAAAACAGGCTTAGACAAAATGAGTTTAATTCTTAAGAACATAAGAACATAAGAAAAGGAGGAACACTGCAGGAGGCCTGCTGGCCCATACTAGGCAGGTCCTTTACAATTCATCCCACTAACAAAACATTTGCCCAACCCAATTTTCAATGCCACCCAAGAAATAAGCTCTGATGTGAAAGTCCCACTCAAATCCAACCCCTCCCACTCATGTACTTATCCAACCTAGATTTGAAACTACCCAAAGTCCCAGCCTCAATAACCCAACTAGGTAGACTGTTCCACTCATCAACTACCCTATTTCCAAACCAATACTTTCCTATGTCCTTTCTAAATCTAAACTTACCTAATTTAAATCCATTACTGCGCGTTCTCTCTTGGAGAGACATCCTCAAGACCTTATTAATATCCCCTTTATTTATACCTATCTTCCACTTATACACTTCGATCAGGTCTCCCCTCATTCTTCGTCTAACAAGTGAATGTAACTTAAGAGTCTTCAATCTTTCTTCATAAGGAAGATTTCTGATGCTATGTATTAATTTAGTCATCCTACGCTGAATGTTTTCTAACGAATTTATGTCCATTTTGTAATACGGAGACCAGAACTGAGCTGCATAATCTAGGTGAGGCCTTACTAATGATGTATAAAGCTGCAGTATGACCTCTGGACTTCTGTTGCTTACACTTCTTGATATAAATCCCAGTAATCTATTTGCCTTATTACGTACGCTTAGGCATTGCTGTCTTGGTTTAAGGTTGCTGCTCACCATAACCCCCAAGTCCTTCTCGCAATCTGTATGGCTAAGTTCTACATCATTTAATTTATAAGTACTAGTGTTATGGGCACTCCCAAGCCTCAGAACCTTGCATTTATCTACATTGAACTGCATCTGCCACTTTTCTGACCAAGAATAGAGTTTGTTTAAATCCTCCTGAAGTTCCCTAACATCTACGTTTGAATCAATTATCCTACCTATCTTTGTGTCATCGGCGAATTTGCTCATATCACTAGTAATTCCCTCATCAAGATCATTGATATATATTATAAACAACAACGGGCCCAAGACTGATCCCTGTGGAACGCCACTTGTTACAGATCCCCACTCGGATTTAACCCCATTTATGGACACTCTCTGCTTCCTGTCAGTGAGCCATGACTCGATCCACGAGAGCACTTTTCCCCCAATGCCATGAGCTGCCACTTTCTTTAACAGTCTATGGTGCGGAACTCTATCAAAAGCCTTACTAAAATCTAAGTAAATAATATCAAATTCTTTATTGTGGTCAACAGCCTCAAAAGCTTTACTGAAGAAAGTTAATAAATTAGTTAGACAAGACCGGCCTCTTGTGAATCCATGCTGAGTATCATTAATCAAGCTATGCTTATCGAGATGGCTTCTTATAATCTCAGCTATAATTGACTCTAGTAATTTGCCTACAATTGAGGTCAGGCTTATTGGGCGGTAATTTGACGGTAACGACTTGTCCCCTGTTTTAAAAATAGGAGTTACATTAGCCATCTTCCACATATCAGACACTACACCTGTTTGAAGAGATAAATTAAAAATATTAGTTAATGGTTCACAGAGTTCCTTTGATGAGAAGTCTAGTTTTGAACATTAAAATGGTATAAAATACCGACAGGTTGTTAGGTAAGACACATATGCAACAGTTAGGTATCTCTTATTATGAAACGTTTCGCCTACACAGTAGGCTTCTTCAGTCAAGTACAGAAAAGTTGATAGAAGCAGAAGATACTTGAAGACGATGTAATCAGTCCATCACCCTTAAAGTTTTGAGGTGGTCAGTCCCTCAGTCTGGAGAAGAGCATTGTTCCATAGTATGAAACAATATGGAGAAGAAGTGACAGGATGGAGCTTTTTATAGCGGTGAGACGTAGGCCACTAGGAGAGGTAAGAACTCAGATGTTGAGAAGTCAGGTCCCTCTCAAATCCAGCCCATCTCACTAGTGGAAGTTGTCGAAGTTGATTGCAGGTCTGTACCAAGATACCCTTGTGTTGCAGTGTCTGACAGATTGAACATTAAAATGGTATAAAATACCGACAGGTTGTTAGGTAAGACACATATGCAACAGTTAGGTATCTCTTATTATGAAACGTTTCGCCTACACAGTAGGCTTCTTCAGTCAAGTACAGAAAAGTTGATAGAAGCAGAAGATACTTGAAGACGATGTAATCAGTCCATCACCCTTAAAGTTTTGAGGTGGTCAGTCCCTCAGTCTGGAGAAGAGCATTGTTCCATAGTATGAAACAATATGGAGAAGAAGTGACAGGATGGAGCTTTTTATAGCGGTGAGACGTAGGCCACTAGGAGAGGTAAGAACTCAGATGTTGAGAAGTCAGGTCCCTCTCAAATCCAGCCCATCTCACTAGTGGAAGTTGTCGAAGTTGATTGCAGGTCTGTACCAAGATACCCTTGTGTTGCAGTGTCTGACAGATTGAACATTAAAATGGTATAAAATACCGACAGGTTGTTAGGTAAGACACATATGCAACAGTTAGGTATCTCTTATTATGAAACGTTTCGCCTACACAGTAGGCTTCTTCAGTCAAGTACAGAAAAGTTGATAGAAGCAGAAGATACTTGAAGACGATGTAATCAGTCCATCACCCTTAAAGTTTTGAGGTGGTCAGTCCCTCAGTCTGGAGAAGAGCATTGTTCCATAGTATGAAACAATATGGAGAAGAAGTGACAGGATGGAGCTTTTTATAGCGGTGAGACGTAGGCCACTAGGAGAGGTAAGAACTCAGATGTTGAGAAGTCAGGTCCCTCTCAAATCCAGCCCATCTCACTAGTGGAAGTTGTCGAAGTTGATTGCAGGTCTGTACCAAGATACCCTTGTGTTGCAGTGTCTGACAGATTGAACATTAAAATGGTATAAAATACCGACAGGTTGTTAGGTAAGACACATATGCAACAGTTAGGTATCTCTTATTATGAAACGTTTCGCCTACACAGTAGGCTTCTTCAGTCAAGTACAGAAAAGTTGATAGAAGCAGAAGATACTTGAAGACGATGTAATCAGTCCATCACCCTTAAAGTTTTGAGGTGGTCAGTCCCTCAGTCTGGAGAAGAGCATTGTTCCATAGTATGAAACAATATGGAGAAGAAGTGACAGGATGGAGCTTTTTATAGCGGTGAGACGTAGGCCACTAGGAGAGGTAAGAACTCAGATGTTGAGAAGTCAGGTCCCTCTCAAATCCAGCCCATCTCACTAGTGGAAGTTGTCGAAGTTGATTGCAGGTCTGTACCAAGATACCCTTGTGTTGCAGTGTCTGACAGATTGAACATTAAAATGGTATAAAATACCGACAGGTTGTTAGGTAAGACACATATGCAACAGTTAGGTATCTCTTATTATGAAACGTTTCGCCTACACAGTAGGCTTCTTCAGTCAAGTACAGAAAAGTTGATAGAAGCAGAAGATACTTGAAGACGATGTAATCAGTCCATCACCCTTAAAGTTTTGAGGTGGTCAGTCCCTCAGTCTGGAGAAGAGCATTGTTCCATAGTATGAAACAATATGGAGAAGAAGTGACAGGATGGAGCTTTTTATAGCGGTGAGACGTAGGCCACTAGGAGAGGTAAGAACTCAGATGTTGAGAAGTCAGGTCCCTCTCAAATCCAGCCCATCTCACTAGTGGAAGTTGTCGAAGTTGATTGCAGGTCTGTACCAAGATACCCTTGTGTTGCAGTGTCTGACAGATTGAACATTAAAATGGTATAAAATACCGACAGGTTGTTAGGTAAGACACATATGCAACAGTTAGGTATCTCTTATTATGAAACGTTTCGCCTACACAGTAGGCTTCTTCAGTCAAGTACAGAAAAGTTGATAGAAGCAGAAGATACTTGAAGACGATGTAATCAGTCCATCACCCTCCGGCTTCTATCAACTTTTCTGTACTTGACTGAAGAAGCCTACTGTGTAGGCGAAACGTTTCATAATAAAGATACCTAACTGTTGCATATGTGTCTTACCTAACAACCTGTCGGTATTTTATACCATTTTAATGTTCAATCTGTCAGACACTGCAACACAAGGGTATCTTGGTACAGACCTGCAATCAACTTCGACAACTTCCACTAGTGAGAGGGGCTGGATTTGAGAGGGACCTGACCTCTCAACATCTGAGTTCTTACCTCTCCTAGTGGCCTACGTCTCACCTCTTGGCGCTATAAAAAGCTCCATCCTGTCACTTCTTCTCCATATTGTTTCATACTATGGAACAATGCTCTTCTCCAGACTGAGGGACTGACCACCTCAAAACTTTAAGGGTGATGGACTGATTACATCGTCTTCAAGTATCTTCTGCTTCTATCAACTTTTCTGTACTTGACTGAAGAAGCCTACTGTGTAGGCGAAACGTTTCATAATAAAGATACCTAACTGTTGCATATGTGTCTTACCTAACAACCTGTCGGTATTTTATACCATTTTAATGTTCAATCTGTCAGACACTGCAACACAAGGGTATCTTGGTACAGACCTGCAATCAACTTCGACAACTTCCACTAGTGAGAGGGGCTGGATTTGAGAGGGACCTGACCTCTCAACATCTGAGTTCTTACCTCTCCTAGTGGCCTACGTCTCACCTCTTGGCGCTATAAAAAGCTCCATCCTGTCACTTCTTCTCCATATTGTTTCATACTATGGAACAATGCTCTTCTCCAGACTGAGGGACTGACCACCTCAAAACTTTAAGGGTGATGGACTGATTACATCGTCTTCAAGTATCTTCTGCTTCTATCAACTTTTCTGTACTTGACTGAAGAAGCCTACTGTGTAGGCGAAACGTTTCATAATAAAGATACCTAACTGTTGCATATGTGTCTTACCTAACAACCTGTCGGTATTTTATACCATTTTAATGTTCAATCTGTCAGACACTGCAACACAAGGGTATCTTGGTACAGACCTGCAATCAACTTCGACAACTTCCACTAGTGAGAGGGGCTGGATTTGAGAGGGACCTGACCTCTCAACATCTGAGTTCTTACCTCTCCTAGTGGCCTACGTCTCACCTCTTGGCGCTATAAAAAGCTCCATCCTGTCACTTCTTCTCCATATTGTTTCATACTATGGAACAATGCTCTTCTCCAGACTGAGGGACTGACCACCTCAAAACTTTAAGGGTGATGGACTGATTACATCGTCTTCAAGTATCTTCTGCTTCTATCAACTTTTCTGTACTTGACTGAAGAAGCCTACTGTGTAGGCGAAACGTTTCATAATAAAGATACCTAACTGTTGCATATGTGTCTTACCTAACAACCTGTCGGTATTTTATACCATTTTAATGTTCAATCTGTCAGACACTGCAACACAAGGGTATCTTGGTACAGACCTGCAATCAACTTCGACAACTTCCACTAGTGAGAGGGGCTGGATTTGAGAGGGACCTGACCTCTCAACATCTGAGTTCTTACCTCTCCTAGTGGCCTACGTCTCACCTCTTGGCGCTATAAAAAGCTCCATCCTGTCACTTCTTCTCCATATTGTTTCATACTATGGAACAATGCTCTTCTCCAGACTGAGGGACTGACCACCTCAAAACTTTAAGGGTGATGGACTGATTACATCGTCTTCAAGTATCTTCTGCTTCTATCAACTTTTCTGTACTTGACTGAAGAAGCCTACTGTGTAGGCGAAACGTTTCATAATAAAGATACCTAACTGTTGCATATGTGTCTTACCTAACAACCTGTCGGTATTTTATACCATTTTAATGTTCAATCTGTCAGACACTGCAACACAAGGGTATCTTGGTACAGACCTGCAATCAACTTCGACAACTTCCACTAGTGAGAGGGGCTGGATTTGAGAGGGACCTGACCTCTCAACATCTGAGTTCTTACCTCTCCTAGTGGCCTACGTCTCACCTCTTGGCGCTATAAAAAGCTCCATCCTGTCACTTCTTCTCCATATTGTTTCATACTATGGAACAATGCTCTTCTCCAGACTGAGGGACTGACCACCTCAAAACTTTAAGGGTGATGGACTGATTACATCGTCTTCAAGTATCTTCTGCTTCTATCAACTTTTCTGTACTTGACTGAAGAAGCCTACTGTGTAGGCGAAACGTTTCATAATAAAGATACCTAACTGTTGCATATGTGTCTTACCTAACAACCTGTCGGTATTTTATACCATTTTAATGTTCAATCTGTCAGACACTGCAACACAAGGGTATCTTGGTACAGACCTGCAATCAACTTCGACAACTTCCACTAGTGAGAGGGGCTGGATTTGAGAGGGACCTGACCTCTCAACATCTGAGTTCTTACCTCTCCTAGTGGCCTACGTCTCACCTCTTGGCGCTATAAAAAGCTCCATCCTGTCACTTCTTCTCCATATTGTTTCATACTATGGAACAATGCTCTTCTCCAGACTGAGGGACTGACCACCTCAAAACTTTAAGGGTGATGGACTGATTACATCGTCTTCAAGTATCTTCTGCTTCTATCAACTTTTCTGTACTTGACTGAAGAAGCCTACTGTGTAGGCGAAACGTTTCATAATAAAGATACCTAACTGTTGCATATGTGTCTTACCTAACAACCTGTCGGTATTTTATACCATTTTAATGTTCAATCTGTCAGACACTGCAACACAAGGGTATCTTGGTACAGACCTGCAATCAACTTCGACAACTTCCACTAGTGAGAGGGGCTGGATTTGAGAGGGACCTGACCTCTCAACATCTGAGTTCTTACCTCTCCTAGTGGCCTACGTCTCACCTCTTGGCGCTATAAAAAGCTCCATCCTGTCACTTCTTCTCCATATTGTTTCATACTATGGAACAATGCTCTTCTCCAGACTGAGGGACTGACCACCTCAAAACTTTAAGGGTGATGGACTGATTACATCGTCTTCAAGTATCTTCTGCTTCTATCAACTTTTCTGTACTTGACTGAAGAAGCCTACTGTGTAGGCGAAACGTTTCATAATAAAGATACCTAACTCCTGTTGAGCTGGACAGAAGCTGCCACACGAGCCATTGTAGGCTCGAACATGACGCGCGATTCAGCACTGAGGTGAGAGCCAGTTTGCCATCCACTTCACAATACACTATGGAATTTGGTAGCACACAAAGAATATTAAATACTACATGTATATGTGTTCATTGATAGGTGTCTAGTCTGTTGCGCCACCTACGTATCTGTCATAGCCTCCACAGGTAATAGTGTAGTCTCTGTGCTGACTGGTTGCGGCGCTGTCTCGGTTGGCTGAAGTGGTAGAGTGATGATTGCAAAGAAGAAGCCAGAGCATTTCTTGGAGAGTTTATGGCCTCACAAAACTGCAACCTTGTTAAAACAGGTGTTACGCAGTGACTGATGATTACATTTTTCAGAAAAGCCCTTGATGAAAGAAGAGTTCAGGTCTCAAGGAATACTTGGCATCAGTACATTCTCGTCAGTTCCCAGACACAGCCTGGCATGTTTCTAAAACTCCATGATGACGCTTACAGATTTTGACAGATGCAGACCATTTTTATTGTGTTTCGACAAACTCTGAAAACTAGTTGTTGTCACTTGCAATTTACAACTGCAGGTAAAGAAACATTGGATTCTTCTTCTTAGTAAATGAATGCTGAGCCAATTGGTGTTGAGCTTCGCCTGAAGATCTCGTATATCGTAACAAAAGCTCTGGGAGTTATTACAGACATCGTCCACGTAATCGTACCAGCGACGCTGGAGCGACGCGCGCCAAGTAGTGCTCGACTGGTAAACGGCGTTGGCCAGACGGCGCCTCGCCAGACTTGCCTCATGCCGCAGGTCGGTTTGTGAGCCACACAAGCGAAAACAGCCGAAAGCCAACACAGAGTTCACCGTCACCATCTTCCGAGGTAAAGGAAATAGCGTTCGGCTTTGCGTCGAGAACCACTGTTGAGTGCTGATAGGTTCGTATGTACCTATCAGCACTCAACAGTGGGAGACGCTCACCAAAGACTTTCTATACAAAAGCAGACAAATACTCAAACGCACTAGAGAAGGGAAGAAACTTCTGTACTTGTTACCAAGCAACCCTAAACCAGCACACATGTATGGTTTACCCATAAACACAATATTCCTCTCAGACCAATCACGTCAGGAATAGGCAGTGCTCCACACAAACTAGCCGGAGTTCTTGCCAAACATCTTTCCTGCCTTCTGGGGACCATCAGCCCCGCTCATCTTAAACACTCAGGTGACCTTCTCAACCGCATCCGTAACCTCTCCATCCGTAACAAGAAACTAAGCAGTTTGGATGTGACTTCCCTCTTCACAAAAGTACCTACCAAAAAAGCCATCGAGGTTCTACGACGTAAAGTCAACCAGGACCTTAATCTTCCTTTACCTCCCGGAGATTTTGTTGACTTGATTGAACTCTGTGTTAACTTCAACTGTTTTTCCTTCAATAACAAGCTCTACAAACAAACCTACGGCATGGGAATGGGGTCCCCAATAAGTGCCGTCCTAGCCAACTTATACATGGAACACCTAGAGTCCGAACACTTCGCCAACATCATCCCTTCAAGCGTCACTTGGTTACGTTACGTGGACGATGTCCTCGTAATAACTCCAAAACGTTTTGATGTACGGGATCTTCAGGCAAGGCTCAACGCAGTTGAACCAGCGATTCAGTTTACACTAGAAGAAGAGTCCAATGACAAGCTACCTTTCCTCGACGTCCTCATTCACAAAGTAGACAACAACCTAAGATTTCAAGTTTATCGGAAACCCACCAATAAAAATGATCTCACACACTTCTATTCCAGTCAAGATACCAAGACCAAAAGAGGCATCATCATCGGGTTTTTCCTAAGAGCATACCGAATTTGTAGTCCTGAGTTTCTTGACGAGGAATGTACTTACATTCACCAAACATTCACTGAGTTACAATTTCCTTCTTTTTTCATCAAAGACTGCAAGAAAAGAGCTCTTCAGATCATCAATTCTCCACGCATCAACACCGCTCCCAACAAAGTTATAATTCTTCCCAACAGCCAGGTTGCACTAAACGTCTCAAAAGTACTTTCACAAGCTAACACCAGAGTCGCCATCGCTTCTACCACTTCAATAAAGGATCTAACCAGGACAAAACCCAAGCACCACGAACCAGTCAACGCAGGAGTTTACACTATACCCTGTGGAGGCTGTGACAAGATCTACGTAGGTGAAACAGCAAGAAACCTCGACACCCGCCTCAATGAACACATATACGCATGTAGGAACGACAACTTAAACAACGCCTGTGTACAACACCGAAATTCCACCAATCATCTTATGAAATTCAGAGACGCCCAATTAGTGATAAAAGAAACTAATTTCCGCACACGCAAGTGCCTTGAATCAGCACTGATCGCTGTTTCGAATACAATTAAACAAAACAACGGCAGCTTCACCATCTCCGAAGTCTTAGCAAGAATCCTCCTGAAAACAGTAAACCCTGCCATCACATAGTCTCTCCTGTTATACTACACAAAGCACAGAGAGTGAACACTGAAACAACCTGCCTCATTCCAGTTTATATTTGTCCAACCTATTTTTATGTTACCCAAGTAATAGCTTTTATATCCTTTTACTCATGTTCGAATTAATTGCTTTTGTCACTACCACTACTACTACTACTACTACCACTAGTGAACATCGAAATGGTACCTCACTAGTATTCACCTCACTCTGAGCCTTTATATACCCTCTGTGTCCATGTATTGTTTGTAATGGCTTGATAAAGCTCCTGGAGAGCGAAACGTTGCCACAATAAATGTCACATTAGTTGCACTTGTGTCCTTTTACTTTACATATTGTCGGTAATTCTACCAACTTTATTACATATGCAACAGTTAGGTATCTTTATTTCGAAACGTTTCGCCTACACAGTAGGCTTCTTCAGTCGAGTACAGAAAAGTTGATAGAAGCAGAAGATACTTGAAGACGATGTAATCAGTCCATCACCCTTAAAGTTTTGAGGTGGTCAGTCCCTCAGTCTGGAGAAGAGCATTGTACTCGACTGAAGAAGCCTACTGTGTAGGCGAAACGTTTCGAAATAAAGATACCTAACTGTTGCATATGTGTCTTGCCTAACAAGATAAATCATGGATAAATACATGAGTATTTGATTTGAGTGGGACTTGCACATCATAGCTTATTTCTTGGGTAGCATTGAAAATTGGGTTGGTCAAATGTTTGTTAGTGGGATGAATTGTAAAGGACCTGCCTAGTATGGGCCAACAGGCCTGCTGCAGTGTTTCTCCTTTCTTATGTTTTTATGTTATTATGTCTAGTTTTGATGTCCAGTGTTATCATTCACTCGACGTACGAGTATGTATTGGTGTTTGTTATAATCGTTTAAAATGCTTTTATTTTTGTTATCGTAACCTAACCCAATATAATTTATATTAACATAACTTAAATTTTCCTAAATTATCCTAATCTATGTTGTATATGAATGGTATATGATACGGACATGATGAAGAATTAGAGACATGTATAACATCTGGGAATCTTTATTGTAGACGTTTCGCTATCCAGTGGCTTTATTAATACAAGAAGATAGTGTAGAAAATGTAGAACTGTTTACAAAAAGTGAAGTAATCAGTCCCTCAGCCTTGGTTCGTAAAGGAAGATTAAGGTCCTGGTTGACTTTACGTCGTAGAACCTCGATGGCTTTTTTGGTAGGTACTTTTGTGAAGAGGGAAGTCACATCCAAACTGCTTAGTTTCTTGTTACGGATGGAGAGGTTACGGATGCGGTTGAGAAGGTCACCTGAGTGTTTAAGATGAGCGGGGCTGATGGTCCCCAGAAGGCAGGAAAGATGTTTGGCAAGAACTCCGGCTAGTTTGTGTGGAGCACTGCCTATTCCTGACGTGATTGGTCTGAGAGGAATATTGTGTTTATGGGTCTTGGGTAAACCATACATGTGTGCTGGTTTAGGGTTGCTTGGTAACAAGTACAGAAGTTTCTTCCCTTCTCTAGTGCGTTTGAGTATTTGTCTGCTTTTGTATAGAAAGTCTTTGGTGAGCGTCTCCCACTGTTGAGTGCTGATAGGTTCGTATGTACCTATCAGCACTCAACAGTGGGAGACGCTCACCAAAGACTTTCTATACAAAAGCAGACAAATACTCAAACGCACTAGAGAAGGGAAGAAACTTCTGTACTTGTTACCAAGCAACCCTAAACCAGCACACATGTATGGTTTACCCATAAACACAATATTCCTCTCAGACCAATCACGTCAGGAATAGGCAGTGCTCCACACAAACTAGCCGGAGTTCTTGCCAAACATCTTTCCTGCCTTCTGGGGACCATCAGCCCCGCTCATCTTAAACACTCAGGTGACCTTCTCAACCGCATCCGTAACCTCTCCATCCGTAACAAGAAACTAAGCAGTTTGGATGTGACTTCCCTCTTCACAAAAGTACCTACCAAAAAAGCCATCGAGGTTCTACGACGTAAAGTCAACCAGGACCTTAATCTTCCTTTACCTCCCGGAGATTTTGTTGACTTGATTGAACTCTGTGTTAACTTCAACTGTTTTTCCTTCAATAACAAGCTCTACAAACAAACCTACGGCATGGGAATGGGGTCCCCAATAAGTGCCGTCCTAGCCAACTTATACATGGAACACCTAGAGTCCGAACACTTCGCCAACATCATCCCTTCAAGCGTCACTTGGTTACGTTACGTGGACGATGTCCTCGTAATAACTCCAAAACGTTTTGATGTACGGGATCTTCAGGCAAGGCTCAACGCAGTTGAACCAGCGATTCAGTTTACACTAGAAGAAGAGTCCAATGACAAGCTACCTTTCCTCGACGTCCTCATTCACAAAGTAGACAACAACCTAAGATTTCAAGTTTATCGGAAACCCACCAATAAAAATGATCTCACACACTTCTATTCCAGTCAAGATACCAAGACCATGTGTGATGAATGGTTTGAAAAACCGACATGTTGAAGATTGAGACACTTATGCAGCATATGGGAATCTTTATTCAGGAAACGTTTCGCCACGCAGTGGCTTCATCAGTCCAATACAAAGAGGAAGGCGTAAGGAGAGGAGGAGAATGAGGTAATCAGTCCCTCAACCTGGAGTCGATGTGTTCAGTCCATCAATCTTGTAGAATGTACCTTCTATGTACATTCTACAAGATTGATGGACTGAACACATCGACTCCAGGTTGAGGGACTGATTACCTCATTCTCCTCCTCTCCTTACGCCTTCCTCTTTGTTGAAGATTGAGACACTTATGCAGCATATGGAAATCTTTATTCAGGAAACGTTTCGCCACACAGTGGCTTCATCAGTCCAATACAAAGAGGAAGGCGTAAGGAGAGGAGGAGAATGAGGTAATCAGTCCCTCAACCTGGAGTCGATGTGTTCAGTCCATCAATCTTGTAGAATGTACAGCATAGGGCCGTAGACGTGGCTTATATACTGTAGTGAGGTGACGTGAAGCAGATGGAGGCGGGGTCATAGTGGTACCATCCACTAGTCGAAGTAGGTCTTCGTCCAAAGGTTGAACAAGTGTTGACGAAGACCTACTTCGACTAGTGGATGGTACCACTATGACCCCGCCTCCATCTGCTTCACGTCACCTCACTACAGTATATAAGCCACGTCTACGGCCCTATGCTGTACATTCTACAAGATTGATGGACTGAACACATCGACTCCAGGTTGAGGGACTGATTACCTCATTCTCCTCCTCTCCTTACGCCTTCCTCTTTGTATTGGACTGATGAAGCCACTGTGTGGCGAAACGTTTCCTGAATAAAGATTTCCATATGCTGCATAAGTGTCTTAATCTTCAACTTGACGGTTTTTCAAACCATTCATCACAGCCTTCCTCTTTGTATTGGACTGATGAAGCCACTGTGTGGCGAAACGTTTCCTGAATAAAGATTCCCATATGCTGCATAAGTGTCTCAATCTTCATCATACCAAGACCAAAAGAGGCATCATCATCGGGTTTTTCCTAAGAGCATACCGAATTTGTAGTCCTGAGTTTCTTGACGAGGAATGTACTTACATTCACCAAACATTCACTGAGTTACAATTTCCTTCTTTTTTCATCAAAGACTGCAAGAAAAGAGCTCTTCAGATCATCAATTCTCCACGCATCAACACCACTCCCAACAAAGTTATAATTCTTCCCAACAGCCAGGTTGCACTAAACGTCTCAAAAGTACTTTCACAAGCTAACACCAGAGTCGCCATCGCTTCTACCACTTCAATAAAGGATCTAACCAGGACAAAACCCAAGCACCACGAACCAGTCAACGCAGGAGTTTACACTATACCCTGTGGAGGCTGTGACAAGATCTACGTAGGTGAAACAGCAAGAAACCTCGACACCCGCCTCAATGAACACATATACGCATGTAGGAACGACAACTTAAACAACGCCTGTGTACAACACCGAAATTCCACCAATCATCTTATGAAATTCAGAGACGCCCAATTAGTGATAAAAGAAACTAATTTCCGCACACGCAAGTGCCTTGAATCAGCACTGATCGCTGTTTCGAATACAATTAAACAAAACAACGGCAGCTTCACCATCTCCGAAGTCTTAGCAAGAATCCTCCTGAAAACAGTAAACCCTGCCATCACATAGTCTCTCCTGTTATACTACACAAAGCACAGAGAGTGAACACTGAAACAACCTGCCTCATTCCAGTTTATATTTGTCCAACCTATTTTTATGTTACCCAAGTAATAGCTTTTATATCCTTTTACTCATGTTCGAATTAATTGCTTTTGTCACTACCACTACTACTACTACTACTACCACTAGTGAACATCGAAATGGTACCTCACTAGTATTCACCTCACTCTGAGCCTTTATATACCCTCTGTGTCCATGTATTGTTTGTAATGGCTTGATAAAGCTCCTGGAGAGCGAAACGTTGCCACAATAAATGTCACATTAGTTGCACTTGTGTCCTTTTACTTTACATATTGTCGGTAATTCTACCAACTTTATTACATATGCAACAGTTAGGTATCTTTATTTCGAAACGTTTCGCCTACACAGTAGGCTTCTTCAGTCGAGTACAGAAAAGTTGATAGAAGCAGAAGATACTTGAAGACGATGTAATCAGTCCATCACCCTTAAAGTTTTGAGGTGGTCAGTCCCTCAGTCTGGAGAAGAGCATTGTACTCGACTGAAGAAGCCTACTGTGTAGGCGAAACGTTTCGAAATAAAGATACCTAACTGTTGCATATGTGTCTTGCCTAACAAGATAAATCATGGATAAATACATGAGTATTTGATTTGAGTGGGACTTGCACATCATAGCTTATTTCTTGGGTAGCATTGAAAATTGGGTTGGTCAAATGTTTGTTAGTGGGATGAATTGTAAAGGACCTGCCTAGTATGGGCCAACAGGCCTGCTGCAGTGTTTCTCCTTTCTTATGTTTTTATGTTATTATGTCTAGTTTTGATGTCCAGTGTTATCATTCACTCGACGTACGAGTATGTATTGGTGTTTGTTATAATCGTTTAAAATGCTTTTATTTTTGTTATCGTAACCTAACCCAATATAATTTATATTAACATAACTTAAATTTTCCTAAATTATCCTAATCTATGTTGTATATGAATGGTATATGATACGGACATGATGAAGAATTAGAGACATGTATAACATCTGGGAATCTTTATTGTAGACGTTTCGCTATCCAGTGGCTTTATTAATACAAGAAGATAGTGTAGAAAATGTAGAACTGTTTACAAAAAGTGAAGTAATCAGTCCCTCAGCCTTGGTGTTTATGAGGAGCACCGTAGACTTCAAGACTGTATATAGTTCAACATGGTTTAGAAAGACACGTAAGCAAACACTATAACATATTTATTAGAAAATATGTTATAGTGTTTGCTTACGTGTCTTTCTAAACCAACTTGTCGGTATTTATTACCAAGGTTTATACCATAGTTCAACATTTTTCACATTATGTCCTTGTATTGATAAAGCCACTGGATGGCGAAACGTCTATAAATATAGATGCCCAGATGTAGCGCATGTGTCTAATGTACTTTATCGTAACCTAAAAGAGTATTTGCTGAATAAAGCAGCAATCAGCTTTGAAAACAGAGGGGGCTGCCTAAATTTTATATAAGGGTCTAAGGGGTGGCAGTCTGATTTGAAAAAGGACTTTTGGAATCGTCTTGAAGCAGCGTTATTATTATTATTATTATTATTATTATTTTCGTAAGAGGTCTTTGGGAGCTGATGTAATTTTAGCAGGAAATCAGATTTTTCCATGCTCAACCCTTGGTGCCGCCCCTAGGGAACAGATGTCATAGATAGGAATATAAAGAAAAATGATAGGCCAAATCTCAACGGAGATTTCCTCAGGGATAGCGTAATCCAGCCTCTGCCCTGGTTATGAATTCTTCACGAAATTGACTCAGGTTGTCTCTCAGGACAGTAAGTGATTCAATGCACTTTCATGACATGTCTTCAGAGACGTGTATGGTAGTGTAATAATGACATTCAGATATTAAAGGCTGTGAAACTGGAGTTGAATATGTTGTCAAACACACACACACACACACACACACACACACACACACACACACACACACACACACACACACGTGGTCCAGCAACTGACTCCTAGAATTTAACCGCTCCATATGCAAAGTCATGAAGATCGAGGAAGGGCAAAGAAGACCGCAGACAGAGCATAAGCTAGGTGGCCAAAGACTGCAAACCTCACTCATAGAGAAAGATCTTGGGGTGAGTATAATACCGAGCACGTCTCTGGAAGCACATATTAACCAGATAACTGCTGCGGCATATGGGCACCTGGCAAACCTGAGAATAGCGTTCCGATACCTCAGTAAGGAATCGTTCAAGATTCTGTACACTGTGTACGTCAGGGCCATACTGGAGTACGCAGCACCAGTTTGGAACCCACACCTGGTCAAGCACGTCAAAAAATTAGAGAAAGTGCAAAAGTTTGCCACAAGGCTGGTTACAGAGCTAAGGAGAATGTCGTACGAAGAAAAGGTAAAGGAAAACGGCCTGACGACAGGAGGGTCAGGGGAGACATGATAATGACATACAGAATACTACGAAGAATAGATAATGTGGACAGACAGGGTGTTCCAGAGATGGGACACAGAAACAAGGGGTCACAATTGGAAACTGAAGACTCAGATGAGTGAAAGAGATGTTAGGAAGTATTTCTTCAGCCACAGAGTTGTTAGGAAGTAGAATAGTCTGTCAAGTGATGTAGTGGAGGCAGGTACCATACATGTTTTAAGACGAGGTATGATAAAGCTCATGGAGCAGGGAGTGGACCTAGTAGGGACCAGCGAAGAGGCGGGGCCAGGAGATGTGGATCGACCCCTGCAACCACAAATAGATGAGTTCATACACATCTCTCTTTCTGTGCATGTGTGTGTAAACATGCTCTCTCTCTCTCTCTCTCTCTCCAGATATTTAATTGTTTAGTAGAGAGAAAGAAAGAGATATTTTACGAAGTTTGAACTGTTATCCATATAGAATAGTGTGTGTACATTATATTTAGTAGCATAAGTATAGGATAAAGAGTAAAGTTGAAGCCGTTTATACAACTTGGCTTTTATATAGTCAGCTGCTGACTTGTTTTCCCCAATATAAATTCGCTGAGAAGACATATTCATACAAAAGACGATAACGCATGATTGAGCAATGATAGACTGATGGTTACGAGGGAACGATAGTTCTAGAGTGACTCTGCACCGGTTGTTTGACTTCATGAAGTGTGTGTGGGGGGGGGGGATTAGGTAAGGTGACATCTCAGTCTTATAAGCCTTCTACTGTTCTATTATTTTTACTATCTTCTGGAGTGCGAAGTTACTGAGACGCTCCGCAGGCAACTAGGAGTGATATTCCCTCCCGAAGAGGACCCAGAGATGACTGCGGCCACACTAGTGTACCATGGAGTCAACGAGCCAGACAAGCTGTTACCTGTGATAACGACATATCCTCCTCCTCGCTAGTGTCCACAGTTAGGAGTACATACGGTGTTGTCGCTTATGAGATGCACCAGTTGAACTGACCAGAAGAGTGCTTGAACAGCATATGTCGCATCATTGTAGAAACCTTTCTACCTCGGGAGCCAGAGACGGGTCATCGCAAGATTGAGACCCGTGCCAGGACTACGGTCTTGGCGAACATTATACATACATACATATTATTTTTACATGTTTTATACGTGAGAAATCAAGAAGGTGCTTGGTACTTCACTATTTTTTTTCACAGTGGTTGTTTTGCGTCGTACCGAATAGGAAAAATATGCGATTTTGGCTTGTATAGTAAGGTTTTTCTTGCCGAATAAGGCAAGGGAAAATTGTGTATGCAATTTCGCGAAAATTATTCTGAACCTAACGAAAAAAATATATTTCATTGTGTTTGTTATTAAATTATTGTAAACTTTTTTCTTTCAACATCGGCCGTTTCCCACCAAGGCAGGGTGGCCCGAAAAGAATAAACTTTCATCATTCACTCCATCACTGTTTTGCCAAAAGGAGCGCTTACACTACAGTTATAAAATTGCAACATTAACACCCCTCCTTCAGAGTGCAGACACTGTACTTCCAATCTCCAGGACTCAAGTCCGGCCTGCTAGTTTCCCTGAATCCATTTATTAATATTACCCTGCTCACACTTCAACAGCAAGTCAAGTCCTAAAAACCATTTGTCTTCATTCACTCGTATCTAACACGCTCACACATGCTTGTTGGAAGTCCAAGCCCCTCGCACACAAAGCCTCCTTTACTCCCCTCCCTCCAAACTTTCCGAGGCCGACCTCTACCCCGCCTTCCCTCCACTACAGATTTATACACTCTAGAAGTCATTCTATGTTGTTCTACTCTCTCTACATGTCCAAATCACCTCATCAACCCTTCCTTAGCCCTCTGGATAATAGTTTTGGTAATCCCGCACCTCCTCCTAATTTCCAAACTACAAATTCTCTGCATTATATTCACACCACACCTTGCCCTCAGACACGACATCTTCGCTGCTTCCAGCCTTCTCCTTGTTGCAACATTCACCATCCATGCTTCACACCCATATAAGAGCATTTGTAAAACTATACTCTCATATATTCACCTCTTTGCTGCCATGGAGAAAGTTCTTTGTCTCCACAGACCCCTCAATGCACCACTCACCGTTTTCCCTTCGTCAATTCTATGATTCATCTCATCCTTTATAGACCCATCTTCTGACACGTCCACCTTTGAATACATTCACCTCCTCCATATTCTCTCCCTCTAACCTGATATCCAGTCTTTTGTTACCTATTTTTTTTATCCTCATCACCTTACTCTTTCCTATAATCATTTTCAATTTTCTTTTTACATACCCAACCAAACTCATCCACCAGCCTCTGCAACTTCTTAGAATTTCCCAAAAGCACAGTGTCATCAGCAAAGAGCAACTCTGATAACTCCCCTTGTCTTAGATTCTTTATCTTTTAACCCCAAACCTCTTGCCAACACCAGAGCATTCACTTCTCTTACAACCCCATCTGTAAACAAATTGAACAACCATAGAGTTATCACACATCCTTGTCTAAGGCCTAATTGTACTGGGAAATAATCTCACTCTCTCCTACATACTCTAACCTGAGCCTCACTATCCTCGTAAAAAATTTTCACTGCCTTCAATAACCTACCTCCTATTCCATACAGATGCAACATCTGCCACATTGCCTACTTCCCCTTCCACCCTGTGATACGCCTTTTCCAAATCCATAAATTCTGCAAAAACCTCTTTGTACCCTTATCTAAATACTGTTCACCTGTATGTTTTACTGTAAAAAACTAGGTCTACACACCCCCTAGCCTTCCTAAAGCCTCCTTGTTCATTTGCTATCCTACTGTTTTACTTTTAATACTTTCAATAATAACTCTACACTTCACCAGGTATACTCGACAGACTTATTCCCTTATAATTTTTGCATTCTCTTTTGTTCCCTTTGCCTTTATACAAGAAACTATTCATTCTCTCTGCCAATTCTTAGGTACCTTACCCTCTTCCATACTTTTGTTAAATAAAGCACCAACCACTCCAAAACTATATCCCCATCTGTTTATAACATTTCCATCTTTATCCCATCAATCTCAGCTGCTTTACCCCTATTCATTTGGCTAAATTAAATTGCGCTTGTTATAATAAGGTTTGGTAAATTTTGTACGGTTCTTTTGATACAAAATTATTAATTTTTACATTAACATAAATGAAAAAAAATATATCTTTAAAGGTATAAGGGAAGACTTTAGGAAATGCTTAATTTTAAACGAGTTCTTGCTAACTGACCAATTTTACCTATTCGGCACGACATATATAAGAACATAACATATAGGAAGAACACTGCAGCAGGCCTGTTGGCCCATACTGGGCAGGTAATTCACAATCAATCCCACTAACAAAACATTTGCCTAACCCAGTTTTCAATGCCACCCAAGAAATAAGCTCGGATAACTCTATCCACTCTCATATGCAAGTCTCGCTCAAATCCAACCCCTCTCACTCATGTATTTATCTAACCTAAATTTGAAACTACCCAAGGTTTTAGCCTCAACCCAACTAGGTAGACTATTCCACTCATCAACTACCCTATTTTCAAACCAATATTTTCCTATATCCTTTCTAAATCTAAAATTGTCTAATTTGAATCCATTACTGCGGGTTCTCTCTTGGAGAGATATCCTCAATACCTTATTTATATCCCCTTTATTAATACCCGTCTTCCACTTGCACACTTCTATCATGTCTCCGCTCATTCTTCGTCTGACAAGTGAATGTAATTTAAGGGTCTTCAATCTTTCTTCATAAGGAAGATTTCTAATGCTATTTATTAATTTAGTCATTCTACGCTGAATGTTTTCTAACGAATTTGTCCAATCTGTAATATGGAGACCAGAACTGAGCTGCATAATATAGGTGAGGCCTTACAAATGATGTATAAAGCTGTAATATAACCTCTGAACTTCTGTTGCTTACACTTCTTGATATAAATCTCAGTAATCTGTTTGCCTTATTACGTACGCTTAGGCATTGCTGTCTTGGTTTAAGGGCCCTGAGAACAGAAATCGTAACTTTTTTTTTTGTTTGGTCCAATTTCAAGTGTATGTAACTTTATTCTGTTGTTAAGGAGCAGTTTTGTGGTGAATGGTTTTGAAAACCGACAAGTTGAAGAATTGAGACACTTGTGCAACACATGGGAATCTTTATTGAAGAAACGTTTCGCCACACAGTGGCTTCATCAGTCCAATACGAAGTAGAAAGGCGTAAGGAGAGGAGGAGTTTGAGGTAATCAGTTCCTCAGCCTGGAATCGATGTATTCAGTCCATCCTACAAGAGTGATGGACTGAAAACATCGATTCCAGGTTGAGGGACTGATTACCTCGAACTCCTCCTCCCCTTACCCATTTCTACTTTGTATTGGACTGATGAAGCCAATGTGTGGCGAAACGTTTCTTCAATAAAGATTCCCATGTGTTGCACAAGTGTCTCAATTTTTCAAGGAGCAGTTTTCATCCTATACACATGTTTGCATGGACCTCTTGTTGCAAAGTTGCAAGATATTGCAAAATTGTATTTATCATAAAAACCCTTCCTAGCCTACAAAAGTAGTAAGTTGTACAATGTTCTCGTCAACATCAAATAAAAGATAAAGAGTTAGATTATCTAGATTTCAAACTTTTTTGCGAGAAATATCAATAGATTGCATTATAAAAAAAATTGAAATTTGTGTTTTTTTTTTTTTTTTGGGGGGGGGGGGCATTTTTTTGTGAGAATAAGAGTCAATAAAAACAAAATGATAAAACATATTGGAAAACAACTTTGAATACTAAATAGAACCATTATTCATCAATATTGTCTGAAATAGCATGACACTCCTATTATTACTCTTTGAAAATAAGGGAAACAAATGTCAGTAAATTATTCCTGAGTTATTCAAGTTTTTGTTTCTATAAAACTCTATGGAGATGAAACACCAAATCTAAGCTTGTTGCAAACCCCTGTCATTGTTGATAACCCAGAGTGAGCGTGTTGCAAACCCCTGTCATTGTTGATAACCCAGAGTGAGCGTGTTGCAAACCCCTGTCATTGTTGATAACCCAGAGTGAGCGTGTTGCAAACCCCTGTCATTGTTGATAACCCAGAGTGAGCGTGTTGCAAACCCCTGTCATTGTTGATAACCCAGAGTGAGCGTGTTGCAAACCCCTGTCATTGTTGATAACCCAGAGTGAGCGTGTTGCAAACCCCTATCATTGTTGATAACCCAGAGTGAGCGTGTTGCAAACCCCTATCATTGTTGATAACCCAGAGTGAGCGTGTTGCAAACCCCTATCATTGTTGATAACCCAGAGTGAGCGTGTTGCAAACCCCTATCATTGTTGATAACCCAGAGTGAGCGTGTTGCAAACCCCTATCATTGTTGATAACCCAGAGTGAGCGTGTGGCAAACCCCTATCATTGTTGATAACCCAGAGTGAGCGTGTTGCAAACCCCTATCATTGTTGATAACCCAGAGTGAGCGTGTTGCAAACCCCTATCATTGTTGATAACCCAGAGTGAGCGTGTTGCAAACCCCTATCATTGTTGATAACCCAGAGTGAGCGTGTTGCAAACCCCTATCATTGTTGATAACCCAGAGTGAGCGTGTTGCAAACCCCTATCATTGTTGATAACCCAGAGTGAGCGTGTTGCAAACCCCTATCATTGTTGATAACCCAGAGTGAGCGTGTTGCAACCCCCTATCACTGTTGATAACCCAGAGTGAGCGTGTTGCAAACCCCTATCATTGTTGATAACCCAGAGTGAGCGTGTTGCAAACCCCTATCATTGTTGATAACCCAGAGTGAGCGTGTTGCAAATCCCTGTCATTGTTGATAACCCAGAGTGAGCGTGTTGCAAACCCCTGTCATTGTTGATAACCCAGAGTGAGCGTGTTGCAAACCCCTTTCATTGTTGATAACCCAGAGTGAGCGTGTTGCAAACCCCTGTCATTGTTGATAACCCAGAGTGAGCGTGTTGCAAATCCCTGTCATTGTTGACAGCCCAGACGCAACTGAGCAGCAACAACTCTGTGCTCTTCACTTTAGTCCTCACAGAACTTGCCATGTTGAGTATTTAGAATGAAATAATCATAACAATAGTAATTTTTGGAGAACAAAAAAATAATAAAAACATTAATTGCCAACATGTCGTCTTGATGACAACAAAAACATAAAAGTTACTCTTTTTAAAAAACATTCTTAGAAATATGATAGAAACAAGCTGATTGCATCAACATGTTGCCAGAATTTTGCACTATTTTTTGGTAAGAAAACCTAATATTCCGAAAAAATTTCAACTTCAATTTTATGATCTCTAAATAACTGGTCTCTGGGTTGCTGTTTATCATAACCCCCCAAGTCCTTTTCGCAATCTGTATGGCTAAGTTCTACATTATTTAACTTATAAGTACTAGGGTTATGGGCACTCCCGAGCTTTAGAACCTTGCATTTATCTACATTGAACTGCATCTGCCACTTTTCTGACCAAGAATAGAGTTTGTTTAAATCCTCCTGAAGTTCCATAACATCTACGTTTGACTCAATTATCCTACCTATCTTTGTGTCATCGGCGAATTTGCTCATTTCACTAGTAATTACCTCATCAAGATCATTGATATATATTATAAACAACAAGTGGAACGCCACTTGTTACAGATCCCCACTCGGATTTAACCCCATTTATGGACACTCTCTGCTTCCTGTGTGTGAGCCATGACTCGATCCACGAGAGCACTTTTCCCCCAATACCATGAGCTGCCACTTTCTTTAACAATCTCTGGTGCGGAACTCTATCCAAAGCCTCACTAAAATCTAAATAAACAATATCAAATTCTTTTTTATGATCAACAGCCACAAAAGCTTTACTGAAGAAAGTTAATAAATTAGTTAGACAAGAACTGCCTCTCGTGAATTCATGCTGAGTATCATCAATCAGATTGTGCTTATACAGATGGCTTCTCATAATCTCAGGTATAATTGAGTCTAGTAATTTGCCTACAATTGATATCAGGCTTACTGGGCGGTAATTTGACGGTAACGACTTGTCCCCTGGTTTAAAAATAGGAATCACATTAGCCATCTTCCACATATCAGACACTACACCTGTTTGAAGAGATAAATTAAATTATAAGATATATATATATATATATATATATATACATATATATATATATATATATATATATATATATATATATATATATATATATATATATATATATATATTAGTGTGTGTGTAAACAGAATACACTGTTAAAAAAGACATGACTACTTTGGTACATTTTATCAAAGATTATGAATCTCCTCCAGCTCCTCAGAAGCAAGACGTGAGCCAAGTATGCAGCATGTATTTCCCCTCTGGATGGCTACGCTGAGGTGATGGAACACAAAAGTATCGGCCCTCGTGTCCCTGGTGGTGTTGATGAGTCTGGTACCCAGATCTTTAAGGAAACGTGTGGCATTTTTTCCCCATGATCCTAAGGTCTCTGATCCCACAGGGACAAATTGATACTTTTGGCTTATGTCTCTGTACATATAGGTGTGTGTGTGTGTGTGTGTGTGCGTATATATATATATATATATATATATATATATATATATATATATATATATATATATATATATATATATTATATATATATATATATATATATATATATATATATATATATATATATATATATATATATATATATGCGCAAAACGACCACTGTGAAAAAATAGAGAAATTCCAAAATTTCTCAATTCTTTCACAGTGGTTATTTTGCATATTCTGAAATCACCTGTTTACTGTGATCTTGTTGCATATATATATATATATATATATATATATATATATATATATATATATATATATATATATATATATATATATATATCTACGTATCTGTAAAATAGAAAGTTTAAATGGATATATACGTATTGTTTCTGTAAAAAGATTTTTTTTTAGATTTTTCAGAGCTTGTTATTTGTTTTATGTTAAGCGGTTTTAACTAGAGATTATCATGGACTGCGTAGGCTGGAGTGCAGCAGGCCTCGTGTAGGTTTATTATAACGTGTTTGTGTTTTTCATAGTGGCTGTAATGTCTGTTTTCATGGTCATATACGACCAAAACAAAATTAATATATATCCCTGGCACTGAGGTCAGAGCAGGAATCGAAAACATATGAACTAAATATCGGTGAGTTTGATAGATAAAGAATAATCGGAATATCATTTACAATTTACCCATAACTTGAAGGTGAAGCTTTAGGAATGTAGATAAATGGTTCAGAGAAACGACAGGTTGATAAATTAGACACATCTGCAACACTTGGGCATCTTTACTGAGGAAACGTTTCGCCACACAGTGGCTTCATCAGTCCATTTCAAAGAAGAATGGTAAATTCTTCACCTCAATGTATATGATTGGAATAGTGCAGAGTGAGGCATATGTTGATAATGTAGTTAAGTATTAATGTTGAAGATGTGAAAAGACTCAGAAGGGCGCCCACCTTCCTCACATTTCTTCATAGGGAAACTAATATTAAAATAAGCTCCTCCTCCACGCTCGCTATTAGGCGAAAAAAAGTTATAGCCAAATTAGAAGTCAGCTTGGCCCATTCTCCTGGTCAGGCTAGGTCCATTTCCCTAGTCAGACCGTCTCATAATACCATATGCGACGATGACAGAGTTGAGCTACTGTTCCTGGATCTTCCATAGGATTGAACGAGGAAGGTAAGCTGCACTAACTGAATCTAATACTTTAACTGGCATTAGTCGGTGAAGAGTGAGTAGTCTGGCTGGATGGTATGAGATCTGTTGGATAGGGCAAAGGAGTGGTCATTGGGGGACGGAGGGTGAATAGGTGGGTGAATGGGCACTAGAAAAGGAGGATAGGAGAAGGAAAGACTAGGCACGATTTGTCAGAAATGTTATTTTGATGTGGTCGACGTACTATCCACTGTCTAGGTCAGTCATGTTATTCTAGTGATTGATGTTTATAAAGATGAGGATGGCGCGCCTCTGCTTGGACCATCACCACCGATACCAATAGCAAAGGCAATAGCAACAGCTACAGCACATACAGGGGCCTTTAAAGTAATTGTTAAGTCATCTCAGTGTCCTTCTACCTTCACTTCTTTTGCACAATAAACTTTTCCTATCATCCTCAATTTATCCCCTTTCCTTCCTTCCTCACTTCCCAGTCAGCGTTTGGTGAAAGTGATTCGGGTCGATTCTTCTCTCTGAGAAATGAATCAATTTCCTTTCTGAACTGAAAGTACCATGATAGATTCCATACCTATGCAATTGATCCCTACTTTCTAACTCCCTTTATTGCTTCTCCAATTCTTAGATTCTTCCATCTTTTTCCTCCGGTTCTACATGCATCCGTTCTCTTCATTTCTGCCTCCTCCCTTCTTCTAACCATCCATCCTCCCACTTTTCCCTCCATCCTTTCTGGAGATTAGGATACTCCTCAGATGGGTCTCTGTATTACAGGTATAAGCACAGGCATCGTTGGAGAGTCTCTGGCAGGTACTTCTGTGTTCGGTGATCCCCAGCGCTATGATAGTTACCGAAAAAAACAACAAACGATACTGACTCTGTGAAAATCGACACTTGTGTAGAGTTTGTGGGTATTACCATAACATTTACAACCGAAATTATTAGTGGTGGAAGGGGGTCGAGTTACAGCTCCTGACCCCGCCTCTTTGCTGACCGCTACTAGGTCACACTTTCCTTGCTCGAAGAGCCTTGTTGCATTGCTCCTTGAAGGTATGCATGGATCCTGCCTCCACTGCATCACTCTCCAGAACGTTCCTCTTTCTGACAACTCTACTGCTGTGTGTGTGCGTACTCACCTAGTTGTACTCGCCAAGTTGTGGTTGAAGGGGTCGAGTCACAGCTTCTGGCCCCGCCTCTTCACTGGTCGCTACTAGGTCACTCTTCCTGCTCCATGAGCTTTATCACATCTCTTCTTAAAGCTTTGTATGGATCCTACCTCCACTACATCACTTCCCACAACAATCTACTTCCTGACAACTCTGTGACTGAAGAAATACTTCCTAACATCCCTGTGATTCACCTGAGTTTTAATCTTCCAATTATGACCCCTTGTTGCTGTGTCCCATCTCTGGAACATCCTGTCTCTGTCCACCTTGTCAATTCCTCTCAGTATTTTATAGGTCTTTATCATATAACCCTCCCCATCTCTCCTGTCATCTAGTGTCGTCAGGTCGATTTTCCTTAACCTTTCCTCATAGGACATACCCCTTAGCTCCGGGACTAGTCTTGTTGCAAACCTTCGCACTTTCTCTAATTTCCTTACATGCTTTGCTAGGTGTGGGTTCCAAACTGGTGCTGCATACTCCAATATAGGCCTGACATACACGGTGTACAGGGTCCTGAACGATTCCTTATTGAGATGTCGGAATGCTGTTCTTAGGTTAACTAGGCAACCATACGCTTGGTGTTATACTCACCCCATGACCCTTTTTCTTGAGTGAGGTTTGTAGTCTCTGGCCCCGTAGACTGTACTACGTATGGTGGGGTTAAACTGTAGGCGCCAGTTTCCGGACCAGGCCTGCAGCCTGTCTAGATCCCTTTTTAATTCCGCCTGGTCCTCGTCAGATTGAATTCTTCTCATCAACTTCACATCATTTGCATCTGTGTACTCACATAAGAACATAAGAACATAAGAAAGGAGGAACACTGCAGGAGGCCTGCTGGCCCATACTAGGCAGGTCCTTTACAATTCATCCCACTAACAAAACATTTACCCAACCCAATTTTCAATGCTACCCAAGAAATAAGCTCTGATGTGAAAGTCCCACTCAAATCCAACCCTTCCCACTCATGTACTTATCCAACCTAGATTTGAAACTACCCAAAGTCCTAGCCTCAATAACCCAACTAGGTAGACTGTTCCACTCATCAACTACCCTATTTCCAAACCAATACTTTCCTATGTCCTTTCTAAATCTAAACTTATCTAATTTAAATCCATTACTGCGGGTTCTCTCTTGGAGAGACATCCTCAAGACCTTATTAATATCCCCTTTATTAATACCTATCTTCCACTTATACACTTCGATCAGGTCTCCCCTCATTCTTCGTCTAACAAGTGAATGTAACTTAAGAGTCTTCAATCTTTCTTCATAAGGAAGATTTCTGATGCTATGTATTAATTTAGTCATCCTACGCTGAATGTTTTCTAACGAATTTATGTCCATTTTGTAATACGGAGACCAGAACTGAGCTGCATAATCAAGGTGAGGCCTTACTAATGATGTATAAAGCTGCAGTATGACCTCTGGACTTCTGTTGCTTACACTTCTTGATATAAATCCCAGTAATCTATTTGCCTTATTACGTACGCTTAGGCATTGCTGTCTTGGTTTAAGGTTGCTGCTCACCATAACCCCCAAGTCCTTTTCGCAATCTGTATGGCTAAGTTCTACATCATTTAATTTATAAGTACTAGGGTTATGGGCACTCCCAAGCTTCAGAACCTTGCACTTATCTACATTGAACTGCATCTGCCACTTTTCTGACCAAGAATAGAGTTTGTTTAAGTCCTCCTGAAGTTCCCTAACATCTACGTTTGAATCAATTATCCTACCTATCTTTGTGTCATCGGCGAATTTGCTCATATCACTAGTAATTCCCTCATCAAGATCATTGATATATATTATAAACAACAACGGACCCAAGACTGATCCCTGTGGAACGCCACTTGTTACAGATCCCCACTCGGATTTAACCCCATTTATGGACACTCTCTGCTTCCTGTCAGTGAGCCATGACTCGATCCACGAGAGCACTTTTCCCCCAATGCCATGGGCTGCCACTTTCTTTAACAGTCTATGGTGCGGAACTCTATCAAAAGCCTTACTAAAATCTAAGTAAATAATATCAAATTCTTTATTGTGGTCAACAGCCTCAAAAGCTTTACTGAAGAAAGTTAATAAATTAGTTAGACAAGACCGGCCTCTTGTGAATCCATGCTGAGTATCATTAATCAAGCTATGCTTATCGAGATGGCTTCTTATAATCTCAGCTATAATTGACTCTAGTAATTTGCCTACAATTGAGGTCAGGCTTATTGGGCGGTAATTTGACGGTAACGACTTGTCCCCTGTTTTAAAAATAGGAGTTACATTAGCCATCTTCCACATATCAGACACTACACCTGTTTGAAGAGATAAATTAAAAATATTAGTTAATGGTTCACAGAGTTCCATTTTGCATTCCTTAAGAACCCTTGAAAAAACCTCATCAGGACCCGGCGACTTATTTTGCTTCAGTCTGTCTATCTGCCTCACAACCATCTCACTAGTGACTGTGATGTTACATAATTTATCTTCTTCTAGCCCACTGTAAAAATTAATTACTGGAATATTGTTAGTGTCTTCCTGTGTAAAAACTGAGAGAAAATAATTATTTAAAATCAAGCACATTTCATTCTCATTGTCAGTAAGGTGCCCATAGTTATTTTTAAGGGGACCTATCTTATCTCTAACTTTTGTTCTATAGACCTGGAAAAAACTTTTTGGGTTAGTTTTAGAATCCCTAGCAACTTTAATTTCATAGTCCCTTTTAGCTTTTCTTATCCCCTTTTTAATGTCCCTCTTAATGTCAATATACTGATTCATAAGATGACCCTCACCTCTTTTGATACGCCTATAAATTCCTTTCTTATGCCCTAGTAGATATTTGAGCCTATTATTCATCCATTTTGGGTCATTTCTATTTGATCTAATTTCTTTATATGGGATAAACGCTCTTTGAGCAGCATGTATAGTGTTCAGAAAACTGTCATATTGATAGCTCTCTTCGTTACCCCAGTCAACAGATGATAAGTGTTCTTTAAGCCCATCGTAATCTGCTAAGCGAAAATCTGGGACTGTTACTGAGTTATCGCTACTATCGTACTTCCATTCAATGCTAAATGTAATTGATTTGTGGTCGCTAGCACCCAGTTCCTCTGAAATTTCTAAATTATTAACAAGGGATTCATTGTTTGCCATAACTAAGTCAAGCAGGTTATTTCCCCTTGTAGGTTCTGTCACAAACTGCTTCAAAAAACAATCCTGAAATACTTCTAAGAAGTCGTACGATTCTAAATTCCCAGTCAAGAAATTCCAATCAACATGACTAAAGTTAAAGTCTCCTAGAATTACTACATTATCGTGCCTTGTGGCCTTAACAATTTCCTCCCATAGTAGTTTCCCTTGGTCCCTATCTAAGTTAGGGGGACGGTATATCACTCCTAAAATCAGTTTTTCATGCCCCTCTGAAAATTCTATCCAAACAGACTCTGTATGTGTTACTTCAGACTTAATACCCGTTTTTATGCAACAGTTCAAGCGATCTCGGACGTACAATGCCACCCCACCCCCCCTCCCAATACTTCTATCTTCTTGGAACAATTTAAAACCCTGAATATGACATTCCGCAGGCATGTCCCGACTTTTTGAATTAAACCACGTCTCAGTTAAGGCAAATACATCAATGTTACCTACACTAGCAACTAATCTCAACTCGTCCATCTTATTCCTAGCACTACGGCAATTAGCATAATAAACATTGAAAGACTCTCCTTTCTCTTTACCCTTCCTGCTCATTTCTATTTTTCTACTAAACCTATTACCGTCTTTATCACCCAAGGTCCCTGGCTTTTCAATATCTATCTCGTTCTTATTATTACTAGTTCCCCTAGAACTCGTAATATTACTACACTGGGACTTCACTGTTTTCCTGCCAAAACCCATACCACTAACTATTCCTAGTTTAAAGTCCTAACTGCTCCCTCCACTGCAGTTGCCAGTGCTCCCACCCCACACCTAGATAAGTGAACCCCATCCCTAGCATACATGTCATTTCTGCCATAGAAGAGGTCCCAGTTGTCAATGAATGTTACCGCATTTTCCTTACAGTATTTGTCCAGCCAGCAATTGACACCAATTGCCCTGGACAACCATTCACTTCCAACTCCCCTCCTTGGCAAAATACCACATATGAGAGGGTTCCCACCCTTACTTCTAATTATTTATATTGCTGACCTATACCTGCTAATCAGGTCCTCACTCCTACGTCTGCCAACATCGTTGCCTCCAGCACTGAGACAGATAATAGGATTGCTCCCATTACCTCTCATGATGTCATCCAGACGGCTAACAATATCCTCCATCCCAGCCCCAGGAAAGCAAACTCTCTGTCTCCTACTCCTGTCCTTCAAGCAGAACGCCCTATCCATATACCTAACTTGGCTATCCCCAACAACAACAATATTCTTACCTTCCTTAATGTCTTTCGTCGTGTCGTTCCCAGTAGTCAACTCACATTCGTCGGGTAGCACTGAGAATGTATTGGATGTTTCCACAACAGTTTCCACGGCAGTCTCTTTCTTCTTCATCGTTTCTACCTTTCCATTCGTCTTCTTGATCGTCAACTTCTTTCCCTGCTGTCCAGCCACTGACCAGTTTCCCTTCTTGACCTGAGGACTCAAAACAGGAGGACTACTACGAATCTTCTTGTTCTCCTCGGTCAATCGCCGAATTTCCAAATTCGCCAACCTCAATTCTTCCTTAAGCTGTTGGTAAAGTTGCTCGATGGAGGGCATCTTGCTTCAATTCTAGAGAGCGCGCAAACAGGTCTTCACAGAGCCAAGTACACGTCAACACTGCGCAAATGCCAACTCAACCTAGTTGTACTCACCTAGTTGAGGTTGCAGGGGTCGAGTCCAAGCTCCTGGCCCCGCCTCTTCACTGGTCGCTACTCGGTCACTCTCCCTGTGTGTGTGTGCGTGCGTCTGTGTGCGCGTTTGTGTGTGAGCGTCTGTGTATATACTACCAGCAGTGTGTGTATCTGTATTCTACTGGCATAATTAGTTGTATGTGTATATTTGTGAATGTGTGTACTCGCCTGTACGTACTCACCTATATGTGGTTGCAAAGGTCGAGTCACAGCTACTGGCCCCGCTTCTTTGCTTATCGCTACTAGATCCACTCTCTCGGCTCCAAGAGCCTATGTACAAATCCTGCCTCTACCACTTTACTCTCCAGATTATTCCATTTCCTGATCAGTCTAAGGTTGAAAAAATGCTTCCTAGCATCCACATGACTCATCTGAGTTGTTTTCTTCTAGTTGTGCCCTCTTCTCCTATTTACTATCTCTGCTCACCCTGTCAATTCCTCTTAGTATTTTGTACGTCGTTATCATATCGCCCCTAGTCCTCCTGTTCTCGAGTTTCATTAGGCCGAATTCCCTTAACCTCTCCTCATGGGGCATACCCCTTTGCTCCGGGACTAATCTTTGTATTTTCTCAAATTTAATGATATACTTAATCAGGTGTAGATTCCACACTGTCGCTGCATATGGTGCCATTTACCGGATACCTCACACAAACATCCCAAATTTCAGTGAGAAATTAAAGTCACTAATAACAAACAGACAAATGAATAAGCATCACCTTCTCTTAGCTGGAGACTTCAACATCAACCTTGGCTTACTAGATGATCAGCCTGTAACTGATTTCATCAACAATATGAACAACACACTTCTCATACCAACAATAACTAAACCAACCAGGCTCACTGAGACAAGTGCAACCATAATAGACCACATATGGACCAATATACTAGCCCACCTTAAATCAGGGATAATCACAGATAGCACTACAGACCACTACCCTACCTTCCTCCTGACAAACATTAGTAAACCACCACTTGAATACAACAAAGTCTCATTTAGACTCCATGACGAGGCCTCAGTAAGGAAGTTCACAGCTGACCTAGAGACTGTTGATTGGTCTACAGAATTCTCCAAGGTCAATGGTATTGATGACTGGACAGACATTTTTCTTAACAAATTACTTAGACTATACAACAAACATTGTCCTATAAAAACAAAACAGATCACAAACAAACGGCTTGGTTGCCCATGGCTAACCAGCACCATTCTGAAATCCATTGACAAGAAACACCAATATGAAAAGCAATATAGACAGGGCTTAATACACAAAGATATTCTTAAACACTATTCATCAGCTCTCACCAAAGTAATAAAGAAAGCCAAACAACTATACTACTCCAGCAGATTCACAGACACTAGAGGAGATATAAAAAAGACCTGGAAAACACTCTCTCAGATTCTAGGGAACCACAAACTGAGAAAAACTAAGAATATTGTCCTAACTAAACCTAATGAAACACCACTACATCCCACTGACACAGCTAACAAGATAAACGACTTCTTCTCAACCATAGGATCTAATCTCGCCAGTAAAATTCCACATACCAATGCCCATGCCGGGGACTACCTAGATGGGAATTTCCCTAATTCCTTCTATCTTGCACCAACTGAGCCCACGGAAGTCACTGAGATTATAAAGTCACTTAAAAATAACTCGGGGAATCTGTCTCATGTCCCACCATTACTGTACAAGCGAGCGGCCCATGTCCTTTCACATGCTATTTCATTATTTTTTAACAAGTCACTAGAGACTAGCACCTTCCCGAAACTACTCAAGATGGCAAGGGTTACACCAATACATAAAGGTGGTGACCCTACGGACTTAAACAACTATAGGCCAATATCTAACTTACCATTGCTATCCAAAATCTTTGAGAAACTCGTGCACAGGAGACTGTATTCATTTATAACGGCTCAAAACATACTCAACCCCTGCCTGCCAATTTGGATTCAGGAAAAATAAAAGCACTAATGATGCAATCATAAAAATGCTAGATCTGCTTTACACAGCATTGGAAAATAAGGAATATCCACTAGGAATTTTTATTGACCTAAGAAAAGCTTTTGACACAGTAGACCACGACATCCTACTCCACAAACTTGATCATTACGGTATAAGAGGCCATGCGCTTGCTTATTTCAAATCTTACATTACTAATAGGTATCAGTACGTCACCATTAAAAACACAGCATCAGCAACACGGCCACTTGATACTGGAGTTCCGCAGGGAAGTGTCCTTGGTCCCCTGCTCTTCCTCATATACATCAATGACCTTCCAAACGTATCCCAACACCTGAAACCCATTCTCTTTGCTGATGACACGACTTATGTCATCTCTCACCCTAATCTTGCCACCCTCAACACCATTGTGAATGAGGAGCTGATTAAAATATCGACTTGGATGACAGCCAATAAACTTACGCTTAACACTGACAAAACCTACTATATTATGTTTGGTAGCAGAGCAGGAGATGTACAAATTAACATTAAGATTGACAACACTCTAATTACCAGAAATAATGGGGGCAAATTCCTAGGCTTATACCTTGACAACAACCTGAATTTCAGCACCCATATCCAGCATATAACCAAAAAAGTATCCAAAACGATTGGGATCCTCTCCAAGATACGATACTACGTGCCGCAAAATGCCCTTCTCACCCTATACCACTCACTTATTTATCCATACCTCACCTATGCTATTTGTGCTTGGGGATCAACTGCAGCAACACACCTAAAGCCAATAATAACCCAACAAAAAGCTGCAGTAGGAATAATCACTAAATCCCATCCCTGGCAACACACCCCCCCCCCACTCTTCATAGACCTAAACTTACTCCCAGTTCAGTGCATCCACACTTACTACTGTGCAATCTACATCTACAGGGCCTTAAACTCTAATATGAACCTTGACCTAAAACGCTTTCTTGATAGTTGTGACAGAACCCACAGGCATAACACCAGACACAAACATCTCTACGACATTCCCCGTGTCCGACTAAACCTTTACAAAAATTCAATGTATGTCAAAGGCCTTAAAATCTGGAATACCCTACCTGAGAACTCTAGAACTGCAGACACATTCATCACCTTCAAAACTACCATTAGAAAACATCTTATCTCCCTGATACACCCCGTCAACTAACTACACGAATACCACCTGGTGGTTTACACTTACACTCACTCACTCATTTGACCATAAACAGAAATATTATAATCTCAATCTTAAAATAATGAATCCTGTGATACTCCAATACTGAAACTATGTACTGTGCCAAAACAAAAGCATTCACATTGCTAAACTCACAAACTAGTATTTAGTCACTTAGCCATAATACCAACTTACCTCATAATTTGTAATATTTTACAATTAAGAATAAAACTAAGTCTGCCCGAAATGCCTAGCCATGCTAAGTGTTCTAGTGGTACACTCTGTAATCATAATTTTACTACATGTAAACCACACAATAACCTAATTTCTGTAAACTCAGCATTGAATTTGAATTTGAATACTGGTCTGAAGTACGCGGTGTATAGTGTAATGAATGACTCCTTACTTAGATGTCGAAAAGCTGTTAGATTTGCCAGAAGCGCAATTGTTGCAGAAGTTATTTGGTTGATGTACACCTCATGGGATATGCTCGGTATGACACTCATCCTAAGGTCCTTATCCTTGAGTGAGGTTTGCAGCCTTTGCCCCCACGCCTGTACTCCATCTACAGTCTTCTTCGTTCTTCTCTAAGCTTCATATCTTCGCACTCTGTGTGGTTAAATTTTGAGAGCCATTTGCCAACCCGGGCCTGCAATCTGTCCGCAACCATCTGTAGCTTTTCCTGGTCCACTTGTATTTTCCCCATTAGTTTCTCGACGTCTACGAACAAGGATACCTGACTCTATCCTTTCTGCCATGTTATTCATGTTTACAGGATATAACAATAGCCCTAGGACTGCTCCTTGGGGAACCCTACTCATCACATGCATCCGTTCCGAAAACTTGTCACAGACCATCACTTGTTGTTTTCTTCCTGTCAGTTATTCCTTTATCAATAGTCATGGTTTCTCTGCTATTACTGTATGAGCCAGTTCTTTTCTAGGTGCTCCACCACTCTTCTCTTGAAAACCGTCTTTTAAATTTTACATATAAACGTCGGTGCCAGTGGTTTGTAGTTGATTGCTTCCTGTCTATCTCCTGTCTTAAATATTAGGTAAGTTACCCTGTATCGATAGATTCTTGTTAGCGACACACACAGTGCCTCTGCTTCCACTCTCAGAACTCATGGAGTACCCTCCTCTTAACGTGATTCAGTAACTTCCTCTGTGATCCAGTATCCTTCTTTTTCTGTGATTCAATATCTTCCTGTCAATGCGATCCAGTATCTTCCTCTCTATGCGATCCAGTATCTTCCTCTCCATGTGATCCAGTATCTTCCTCTCTGTGATCCAGTATCTTCCTCTCTGTGATCCAGTATCTTCCTTTCTATGTGATCCAGTATCTTCCTTTCTATGTGATCCAGTATCTTCCTTTCTATGTGATCCAGTATCTTCCTTTCTATGTGATCCAGTATCTTCCTCTCTATGCGATCCAGTATCTTCCTCTCTATGTGATGCAGTATCTTCCTCTCTATGTGATCCAGTATCTTCCTCTCTATGTGATCCAGTATCTTCCTCTCTATGTGATCCAGTATCTTCCTCTCTATGTGATCCAGTATCTTCCTCTCTATGTGATCCAGTATCTTCCTCTCTATGTGATCCAGTATCTTCCTCTCTATGTGATCCAGTATCTTCCTCTCTATGTGATCCAGTATCTTCCTCTCTATGTGATCCAGTATCTTCCTCTCTATGTGATCCAGTATCTTCCTTTCTATGTGATCCAGTATCTTCCTCTCTATGTGATCCAGTATCTTTCTCTCTATGTGATCCAGTATCTTCCTCTCTATGTGATCCAGTATCTTCCTCTCTATGTGATCCAGTATCTTTCTCTCTATGTGATCCAGTATCTTCCTCTCTATGTGATCCAGTATCTTTCTCTCTATGTGATCCAGTATCTTCCTCTCTATGTGATCCAGTATCTTCCTCTCTATGTGATCCAGTAACTTCCTCTCTGTGATTCAGTATCCTCCACTCTTCGCAATCCAGTATCCTAATCTTCGTGATCTGTATCCTCCTCTCTTCTTGATCCAGCATCCTCCTGATAACCTCCTCCATTACTTTGGAAAGGATGCGCTTCAATGATTCCGGCCAGCATTTTGGCACTTCCTGTCTGTTTCCCTTTAAAAAACTAATTAATAGCTTCCAGCTATTCAGCTACTGAATAGCCTCCAGCTATTCAGTAGCTGTTTTGTTTCAACAGCCTTACTTGTTTAATAAACCACGACCTGGCTTGGAGTTTTACGACTAACTTGCCATGGGTTCAAACCCCACCCGTTCTCTGGTTTGTTTGCAATCGTGTTATTAGGATTTCGTTAGTCATGATTGCAACTTGTTTAATCTCTAGCAGCTAATTTAATAGTCGCCCCTGTTTATTGTTCCCCCCTCTTTGTATTCATTCTCTCATGGCTTCCCTTAATTTACCTCCTCTTTATTTTCGCCCTACATCTTACCTTTCCCTTCCTCCTTGGGAATTAACTACTATTCATGCTTATTCTTCTATTCTTCCTTGAGCTAAAGCTTATTTGTTCCCCACAACTTTAAGTTCTCTATTTCCTGATCATTTCCATTCTCCGTCTAATGTCACTGCAGTGTACGCTGATGCTTCAAAATCCTCCGATGGTATCAGTATACAGAATAATAATATATTTCATGGTGGTATTGTTATACCTGAAGGGCACTTCATTGTCGTCTACAATGAGTGAACTAGTATAGCTGTAGTCTCAGCTACTTTGTTGAATATTTGCTTAAAAATGTTTCATTATTTATATAATTAGCTGGTTGTGGTTTAGAGGGAAGAAAAACAAGTTTTTCTTTCCTATCAGACGATATGCCTTGACGTGATGGCTGATCAGTACTAGCCAGTGTTGAATATATTGCATTTGTGCAATATACATATGGAAAGGTTTCTTTGTGAGGGACTGATTACCTCATCTTGTGTATAGTTCTTGTCTTCTAATTATGTCTTTGAATTTGTATTGATAAAGCCACTTGATGGAAAAACGTCCACAATAAAGATACCTAGATTTTGCACATGTGTCTAATTTTCATTTTCTGTCTATACTTAAGTCATATCTCCTAATTCTACTTTTTCCAGAGAGTGCAAATTCAGTGCCTTCAGCCAGTTTTCCCAGGAAAAGTTTCTTTTAAACGAGATCCTCGTTGTCATTTTTGTCTGTAGAATTTCCAGCGCTTTTACAGGTATGTTTATTTATTATTATGTAAGCCGCAACTAAGCTACAAAATCCTAACGAGACCTTACCAAAGAAATGTAAAATTTAGGTATATCATGAGGGCTTTTGTTATTTATACTTACACGGAGCCAAGAATTTTATTAGCGTTATTGCAAAAGCCTTAAGCACTGATGACTTGGTTTTAAATTTCTGCTGACAAAACTCCAAAATCTTTTTCGTATTCAGTTTGACTAATCACTACATTATTTAACTTATAACTGCAATGTTATTTTCTTGTCCTACTATTAGAACCTTACAAGGATCCTCATTGAACACTTCTATAACCACAACGTTAAACTACCCAAGTCATCTTGTAACTTTTTAGTGTCCTCGTGCGAAAATATCTAATAACCTTTTCTAGTATCATCGGTAAACCTACATTTGTAAACACTGCAATTGCTTAAGTCTCAATGTATTCCCTCATCCATGTCGCACTTGTAAATTGTAAACAATATGAGTCCTAATACTGATCCCGTTCAGATTTTTGCCCATTTATGCAAATTTTGTTTCTTGTCGGTAAACCATGCTTCGAAACCAAGCCAAAATTTCTCCTGTATCATGTGCCACTATCTTCCGTATTACTTTTCTGAGTGGAACTCTGCTGAAGGATTTAGTGATGTTCATGTACACAGTATTGCAGTCTTTGTCATAGTTTTCCACCTCAAGTACCTTAGTGAAAATGTTAGTAAATTCTTCAGGCCAGAATGTCCCTTTGTAAAATCATGTTGAGATTCAATGATGAAAACATATCTTTCAATGTGGCTTCGAAATGCGTACAAAATTATTGATTCCATCAGTTTCACCGATAATTTATGTTAGGGTGATTCGTCTATAATTTGATGCCGGGAACCTATTCCCCGTTTTGTAAATGGGTAACACATTGCATTTTTCCGCTTATCTGGTATGATATACAATATTAGTGGTTTTCTAAGTTTTTTTTTATCCCTTTAAGAATTTTAGAAAGCAGGTGACTGGTGACTTGGTTACAGACTAATTATCTGGGGATCGTGTCATTAGTGGCCCTGACCTTTCATAACTTATTTTAGTCCCGACTTTTACCATTCCTTTTCTGTGGGAATTCGTTTTTATTATCTGCAAAAATCAGAGAAGAAATAAGTGTTGTAATTGATACACATTTCTTGACCACTAACAGTGAGCTGACATGAGTTAGTGAAGTGCGCTCTTCTTGTTTCTTCATTTTATTCCTAAATACCTGAACGTTTTTTGATTGATAATCGGTTTAATCGCAACTTTAATTTCTTATTCCTTTCTCGGCTTTCCTTATTCATTTTTTTCTATCTTAAATTGAATATAGTGATCCTTAAGGTGACACTCTTCACTTCTGATTTCCCATTAAATGCCTTTCTGTTTACCCAAGACATATTTTAGTCTATGGTTTATCATTTTACGATTATTTGGTTTTTAACTAATTTGTGCTTTAGGAATATACGAAGCTGGGGCAGATTTCTGGAAATCTTTGGAAGAGGTCATATTGGCACCCATTACCACTGTTCATCCGGCATCTTCTACTGTTTTTTGATGAGAAAAGTGCTTCAAGCTCAATAAAATTTCCTGACTCAAGGTTTACCGCACCAACAGCTATAAATTAGTGTTGTGAACCAACGCCATAAGTCATAAGCAAGACATATGATTTTTATTTTTTTTTGCTAACTCATCGGCCGTTTCCCACCAAGGCAGGATGACCTGGAAAAGAAGATACACTTTTATCATCATTCGCTCCATTACTGTCTTGCCAGAGGCGTGCCTACAGTTATAAAACTGTAGTTTATCAACGCCCCTCTCAAATAATGAAGACTGAAGTTTGGCTAATTTTATCTGTCGCCGCTACTGCATAAAGTATTGTGTAGTCTTGCATTCTGGCGACGAGTTCTCTTATTTGGAGGCTTCCTGGCATGTTTACCCTCTATATTCTCGTTATTTCTGAAAATTCTCAAGCGATTCCCAAAGGAGGTCTTTGAGGAAGCGTGTGCTTCAAGGGTAGAAGGACACGCTTCCCTAAAGGCTTCCTTTGGTTATAGGTCTGAATGTTACAGGTCTGAATGTTACAGGTCTGAATGTTACAGGTCTGAATGTTGCAGGTCTGAATGTTGCAGGTCTGAATGTTACAGGTCTGAATGTTACAGGTCTGAATGTTACAGGTCTGAATGTTGCAGGTCTGAATGTTGCAGGTCTGAATGTTACAGGTCTGAATGTTACAGGTCTGAATGTTACAGGTCTGAATGTTACACTTTATTTTTCACGTTACTTGCTTTCATTTCTGTCGGTATGTCCTCAGTCATCCTTCCCTCTCTCATCATGCAATCGTACCTTGCATCTCCCACCAGTTCTTTAAAGCCTAAAACGAGAAGGCTTCTTTTTCTCGTATCTTCCTCTTGTTGCATATCTTATCTTTTCCCTTTCCAGCATTTATTTCTCCCTAAGAAACCCAGATTTTTAATGGTATGAAGTTTAGTGCTAATCCTTGAAAAATCACACACACACACACACACACACACGATAGTGGTTCGATCCTTGGTACGGGTGGAAACATCAGGACGTGTTTCGTTATGATACCTGATATCCCTGTTCACCAAACAGTAAAGTAGGTACCTGGGTGTTACTCGACTGGTGTGGGTCGCATCCTGGGGACAAAATTAACCTAATTTGCACGAAATTCTTTGCATAACAAGTGGCTTTCTATACAGTATATCACTGATGTCAACTACTTGTATATGTAATTGTAGAAATAAAGATTTTTGTTATTATTATTTTCAATCTATTTTTGTTAAATTATCTGGAGTTTATCTGGAGAGAGTTCCGGGGGTCAACGCCCCCGCGGCCCGGTCTGTGACCAGGCCTCCTTAGGTCAGTGTCCCAGGATGCGACCCACACCAGTCGACTAACACCCAGGTACCCATTTTACTGATGGGGAACATAGACAACAGGTGGAAAGAAACACGTCCAATGTTTCTACTCTGGCTGGGAATCGAACCCAGGCCCTCGCCGTGTGAAGCGAGAGCGTTAACCACCAGGCCACCAGAGCCCCAGAAAAATAACTATTAATATGCGGTGTGGGGAAATATTCATGATTTTTTTTAATTATGAACATCATAATTGCTTTTATATCTTGATTTTTTTTTACAAAATTAACAACGAACAACAGATAAACTTGTTTGATATATATCAAAAAATATGCAAATGATGCTGACCATTTCACTGCACAAGTTACACTTCCACGATTCGTCTATGTTGTCTATAGAGAGTTGGCTGTCACGTGACGCCATCAGTTGTCTATAGAGAGTTGGCTGTCACGTGACGCCATCAGTTGTCTATAGAGAGTTGGCTGTCACGTGACGCCATCAGTTGTCTATAGAGAGTTGGCTGTCACGTGACGCGATCAGTTGTCTATAGAGAGTTGGCTGTCACGTGACGCCATCAGTTGTCTATAGAGAGTTGGCTGTCACGTGACGCCATCAGTTGTCTATAGAGAGTTGGCTGTCACGTGACGCCATCAGTTGTCTATAGAGAGTTGGCTGTCACGTGACGCCATCAGTTGTCTATAGAGAGTTGGCTGTCACGTGACGCCATCAGTTGTCTATAGAGAGTTGGCTGTCACGTGACGCCATCAGTTGTCTATAGAGAGTTGGCTGTCACGTGACGCCATCAGTTGTCTATAGAGAGTTGGCTGTCACGTGACGCCATCAGTTGTCTATAGAGAGTTGGCTGTCACGTGACGCCATCAGTTGTCTATAGAGAGTTGGCTGTCACGTGACGCCATCAGTTGTCTATAGAGAGTTGGCTGTCACGTGACGCGATCAGCTGTGCCCACCACACTACCATTCAATGCAATTCAATGCCGTTTGAAAATTGGTTTTAGTGAGGGACTAACATGACAGAGTCATCGATCGTACCAGGCATCTGAGATTTATGTATCTTTTAGACGGATGTGATATATACGTAGCTGCTTATAAGATACATATGAAGCCTTTCATGTGATACATATATAGCTTCTCATGTGATATATAGCTTCTCATGTGATACAGGCTGTACACAGCTGCTCATGTGATACATAGCTGCTCATGTGATACATAGATGCACACGTTATACATAGCTGCTCATATGATGCATACACAGTTGTTCATTTGATACATAGCTGGTCATGTGATAGCTGCACACGTGATACATAACTACTCGTGTGATAGTTACTCATTTGATACATAGCTGCTCATGTGATAGCTAGTCATGTGACACAGCTGCTCATGTGATACATTCACAGCTGTTCATGTATTGTTCATATACGTGAAACTCGCAGATATCTTTCCGAGTCGAGAGTTTCTCCACACATGACTACCAGGTGGAAAACACTGTACACATGAGAGACGAAGAGGGCATATAAAGCAGCGCTTGACATGCCTTCCGAACCGGTTGAGTGAACAGTGCCATTGTAAATAGAGTTGGATGACGAATTAGACACATGTGAAACATCTGGGCTTCTCCTCTTCACTAGTAATAAATATTTAAGTGTTTTTCGGCGGCTGTAAGTAGGATTCTGGGAGTGGCAGTGTAACTTAGAATGGATTTAAAATGGGCTGAGGTACGATAGGAGCTCTTAGTCTGTAAATTGAACAGCGCCAAAAAAAACTTGAAAGTGTTTTTGAAGTTTGGAAGAAGAGTTTGAGGATATCGTTCTCAACTTGGCTTCGTTTTATCAGGGAGAAAAGAAGCAATTTCGGCGGTGCAGTGCAGCACAAGTAAGTCTCCTGCAACTCGAGATCTCAAGTGACAGCTCTGTGCCAGCCTTGTCAAGGAAAGATTTTTTTTCTCCAGAATGGGGTACGTAGAATTTGTGTAAATCCGCAGGAGAGATGGAGGAAAGAAGGAGAAGACTTGTGTTTACGAAGGGATCGAAAAGACGTATGTTTACGAAGGGATCGAAAAGACGTATATTTACGAAGGGATCGAAAATACGTATGTTTACGAAGGGATCGAAAAGACGGATGTTTACGAAGGGATCGAAAAGACGTATGTTTACCAAGGGTTCCAAAAGACGTATGTTTACCATGGGTTCCAAAAGACGTATGTTTACGAAGGGATCGAAAAGACTTATGTTTACCAAGGGTTCCAAAAGACGTATGTTTACCAAGGGTTCCAAAAGACGTATGTTTACCAAGGGTTCCAAAAGACGTATGTTTACCAAGGGTTCCAAAAGACGTATGTTTACCAAGGGTTCCAAAAGACGTATGTTTACCAAGGGTTCCAAAAGACGTATGTTTACCAAGGGTTCCAAAAGATTTATGTTTACGAAGGGATCGAAAAAAAAAATTAGTTTATCTTTCGGTTACATTTCCTTGGCAGATTCCTGTGTCACCTGCACGGAGATTTTTGGGAGAAATTCGAAGACGAATTTACCTAAAGGTGTTGTACATGTGTGACATAATTCCACTGGGGAATCCTGCCTACCAGTGACAATGTCTTCGTCTGCTACAGATCTCTCAACTGACGCCAGTATATAAACACCAATCTTTATGCCTGTACTTCAGAATCTTCGTGTCTACTGTACTCTTCAACTCCAAGGTTCAGGGACTGATTACCTCATGTCCTTGAATTTGTATTGATAAAGCCACTAGATGACGAAACGTCTACAGTAATGATACCTATATGCTGCACATGTGTCTAATTCTTCACAAGCTGAGGTGTACCGTTGAGTTCCTCGACTCTGCTGAAGGGTTGTTGATGCTTAGAATTAGTTACTCTACACTTAAGACCCAATTTTATCACACTTCCCAGGGGCTTTATTACCATTAGATGATTAACACTTCCCCGTGAATATAATAATCATTGGCAAATCTGACTAGAGAAACTATACAAGTGCGGAATGAAAAATGTTAATTAAGGCAGCCATGGGAAAAATATCGAGTTAATTTTTAAACCTTATGGTGTGGCCCAGTTGATAATACATTCAGTTGACTGTTGTACCCAAATAGTCACTAGTTGACAGATCATGCCAGCATAAGCAAGGGCTAAATTAATAGTGAAAATAACTGTTTTTAAAATAGCACTGAAGCTAGGCGGTACTAAAATATTCGCAATCGCTTGAACAACATTTTATGAGATGCTGTTGCTTATCCGGTCATGAAAATGTTTATGTACTTAGAGGAAAAGTTGAAGCAGGACAAAATGCTTCCCTGTGTCATTATAACATTTGTGTAGACCTAATACATTCAAAAAAAATCAGTGTCCCAAGTGTTGCTGAAGAATCATGCGAGAGTGACAACTGTAATCACGCTAGTCACAATTGTAACAACTCTAGCGGCACTGATGTAAAAGAATAATCTAGTGTTACTGACCCCTCAAGGAAGGTTCCTTGATGTTGGTGAGGGGCTCTTGATTTAGGGAATTAGATCTGTGCTCCAGTTCCCCGAATTAAGCCTGAATGCCTTCCACATCCCCCCCCAGGCGCTGTATAATCCTCCGGGTTTAGCGCTTCCCCCTTGATTATAATAATAATAATAGTGTTACTGAAGTGACAGAATAATCACTCTAGTGTCACTAGTGTAATAATCATACTAGTATGGCAGAATAATCATACCGTCATATCGCTATCAAATTATATATGTCATACAGGCGAATGAATAATTGAAAATACGAACCGAAAAATGAAAACCAACGAAGCGGACATGAAAATATTCAGCCAGAGTTACTGTTTACTACACGAGAACAGTCACCTGTTTGACTGTCTTACCTACAGAGAAATGCTGAGCATTAGCTATCACCTATGTGGCAGAATTATCACGTCGGTGTCACTAGAGCTGTAAACTGCAGCGCTGTTTGAGCCTGGTGGGTTTAAAACTTAGTTTTGATTATAATAATAATATAGCCGTAGAATAATTACGTTAGATTCGCAGGTGAAAGTATGAATAAGAGATAAGATTAGATTTCGTTCGGATTTTTAACCCCGGAGGGTTAGCCACCCGGGATAACTCAAGAAAGTCAGTGCGTCATCGAGGACTGTCTAACTTATTTCCATTGTGATCCTCAATTTTGTCCCCCCAGGATGCGACCCACACCAGTCGACTAACACCCAGGTACCTATTTGCTGCTAGATGAACAGGACAACAGGTGTAAGGAAACGTGTCGAAATGTTTCCACCCGCCGGGAATCGAACCTCGGGCCTTCCGTGTGTGAAGCGGGAGCTTTAGCCACCAGGCCACCGGGCCTCCGGGCCACCGGGCCACCGGGCCACCGGGCATGTAGATTAATGGTTCAGATGACCGACAAGTTGATAAATTAAAAACATGTGCAGTATTTTATTGAGGAACGTATCACTGTACAGTGGTTTCATCAGTCTTACACAAAGAAGGATGGTGATGATCAGAGAGAGTTTGATGCAATCAGTCCCTCAGCCTGGTGTCGATGTAATCAGTCCATCTATCATGTTAAAGAACATACTTAGAAATTTAACTTTAAAGGCTGTTAAATTCATTAACAACGATTTAGAAGGCGCACCTTGCCTCTAGAGAAAGATTTAGAAATTCATCAGTCATGCAGAGATCTCTACATTATTCAACAGAATGAGAGAGAGAGAGAGAGAGAGAGAGAGAGAGAGAGCAGAAAGCAGCAACTTCACTCTGGCTGTACCCTTCTTCAGAACATTACTCCATCTGAGACCATATATACCCAGGATGACTCGAGTATGGAACACATTCGTACAGCATAATGATGTCAACGAGATAAAGTCAGTTGATCAAATGAAAATGCTGGCCCACAGATGGCTCCAACTTCATCCTGTTCCCAACTTGTATGTCTCATAATAAAAATGCTTTCAAATGAGCTGATGTAGGTAACAGCTCTTAGCTTGCCAATAAAGCTAGGAATCCTTAACCTGTAAATAGCTTGTCAATAAAGCTAGGGATCCTTAACCTTGTCAAACCCTGTGTAAAAGAGAGAGAGAGAGAGAGAGAGAGAGAGGGGGAAAGAGAGAGGGTGAAAGAGAGAGAGAGAGAGAGAGAGAGGGAAAGAGACAACCAAGTGAAAGCCTTCACTGGACACATCCTTAATCTACAACAAGAACACATTCCTCACCAGCAATATGTGACGAAGCCTACAGATCAGCCTTGGTTTGGCTTTCGTTGTAGAGAAGCTGCTACTGCTAAGTACAAAGCATGGCGAAGGTATAAGAGACATCCTACCACTTATAACAAGAACTTGCACAGGCAAGCCTGTAGGCATATGGGTGACGTTCAAAAGTGGGCCATTGCTAAATGGGAGGTGGACACTAAAAGAAAGCTAGCATCAGGTAGGGTAGGCTCCAAAACCTGGTGGTCCCTGGTCAAGGACTGACAAGGTTATCTGCCTGATGAACTCATTC